>NC_058189.1:30206650-30513246 GCF_907165205.1 Coccinella septempunctata | reverse complement strand
AATAGACATGATGCCGTTGCCAAGATTCTTCACCAAGAATTGGCACTGAAACACCAACTTCTGAGTTCGAAAAAGGTTCCTTATTACAATTACCATCCAGATGCTGTATTGGAGAATGAACATCACAAGCTCTACTGGGATCGCACGGTTCTCACAGACCGGAAAATAACCCACAATAGACCAGACCTCATATTGCTCAATAAGGATGAGGACAGAGCACTATTCATCGATGTGGCGATTCCAAATAATAACAATCTTCTAGATAGGCACACTGAAAAAATTTCAAAGTACAGAGATCTCGAGGAACAAACCAGGAGACAGTGGAAGCTGAAAGATATCAAGACCATCCCTATTGTCATATCATCTACAGGCCTGATACCGAAGAAACTGCTAGAGAACTTGAGGAAGCTTCAGTTGGACGAAAATATCTATAAAGTCATGCAGAAGGCGGTACTGCTGGGAACGACGAGAACTGTACGCAAGTACATGGGAAATTCAGAGGAACACCGTCTGCTCCGACAGGAAGTGAGTGTGGAGCAGGAATCCAACCTACAGCAGGGAGGCGAGGAGCGACCCGGATCCGACCACCACCACGAGCCCGAAAACCTGGAAAGGGCTCCAACAGAGCTTAATCCTTTTGATATCTGAGATATCTGGGATAAGTGAATTTTCCTCTGGAGAGGAGTGTGAAAGCCGCAAGGCTGAAGTCATAACTTTCAAATCACTGCTGATTTCCTATAATTTTCGTTCATTATGAGAAAATACACAGGAAATGTAAACAATGACAGTTTGAGGTTATCGAGAATTGCATTTAACAATCAAAATTCGGCCATTCGCAAGTCATCGGTGCTACTCGTTTAACGTTCGGTTAACGTACGTCGATGTTTAAGGTATACGTGGGAGACCGCTAGTTTACGTAGGCCGTAAAGCTGACGCTAACGTTAACGTTAAAAACGGACGAATGAGCATGCGTAGATGTCAATTATAACGTTAACGTTTACGTTCATGGCTGCACTTCAACTCTCTTGTTACTCTTTGCTACAACCTAACCATTCGCGAATCCAATTACCGTTGAGGGCGCTGCGAAACGTAAATAAACTTTGACGTTTGTCAGTACTCTTTTCGAGATTTGTACGGCCTAACAGAGTTTTTCTAGTAAATCAAGATATTTATCTAAATTATCGGAAGTGAATTGATTGATTTAGTTTCGTGAAGAAAGATCAAACATTCTTTGGAAAAACTTCATTTGAAAGGGATGAATTGTGGAATAAAATCGAGCGATCATATTGGTGATCCTATTATTTCACAGATTCTTTCTTGAAGTAAACCTAGGTAATAATGTTGAGGTAGCATATACTGAGTTTGTGAAGGAGGTAGAAAATAAACATCTTGATAAGTACACTTTTATGTGGAAGTTTTAAAGTTTCATTTTAAAATATTTCAATTCCATGTTATGATATAAAGGTATTCCTGATACTGAAATATCAAGAGACATAAATATGATTAAGCTCATGGAACAAGTTCTACATATGAGAAAAAGCATTCATTTGGAAGTATGAAAAGTATGAAATTGGATTTAGCAGAAAACTCTCGCAAAGAAAAATCGTTTAACCTAACTCCTGCCAGTTGAAAGCACTCTGGTATAAATACCTTTTCCAATATTTCTTCTGAATCAATATTTCTATTCAGAAACCCAGACAATAATCCCAATATAACCTCTCCAAAAATACTTTGTTGGACAACGTGAGATGAGAGAAAACATAAGAAACAAAACTTGTTTTGACTTTGCAGTACTGACAAAGTAGTTTCGGAATTCAGTCGGCAGAGGGCGTCTAGATTTTTGGATTCGCCAATAATCTTTGCTCTTTCCCTATCTCTATGGAATCAAAGATTTTAGTGTAGTAGCACATGGACCTATAAAGAAAACACCCTTGACTTAGGCTGTGGTCCGTATATAAACTTTGGTTTCTTCTGGTTAGTAAGTGGGCGGTCCGTAAATGTCGAATTCCTGACAATTCAGTTCAATATCTGTCACCAGAGTAACCGCTCTGGTAACTTTCGGTTACCAAATGTATATACGGACCATACGCAAGAGAGATATGGAAGAAGCGCGAACGTGCGTTAATAACGTTATGCGGTAATGGAATAACGTCTTGCGCTATCTGGCTCAGATTTTAGTCGTATGGAAGATACGAACACATTTATATTATTAATAGCTGTATTCGGGTTTGGCTTTCGGACGGTCCGAGAATGGTTCTAGAACTGCGCAGAGGATTTAATACTAGAGGCGAATTTTGGCGCTAGTGGTTAACTATTGGCGAATCCAAAAATCTAGACGCCCTCTGCCGACTGAATTCCGAAACTACTTTGTCAGTACTGCAAAGTCAAAACAAGTTTTGTTTCTTATGTTTTCTCTTATCTCACGTTGTCCAACAAAGTATTTTTGGAGAGGTTATATTGGGATTATTGTCTGGGTTTCTGAATAGAAATATTGATTCAGAAGAAATATTGGAAAAGGTATTTATACCAGAGTGCTTTCAACTGGCAGGAGTTAGGTTAAACGATTTTTCTTTGCGAGAGTTTTCTGCTAAATCCAATTTCATACTTTTCATACTTCCAAATGAATGCTTTTTCTCATCTGTAGAACTTGTTCCATGAGCTTAATCATATTTATGTCTCTTGATATTTCAGTATCAGGAATACCTTTATATCATAACATGGAATTGAAATATTTTAAAATGAAACTTTAAAACTTCCACATAAAAGTGTACTTATCAAGATGTTTATTTTCTACCTCCTTCACAAACTCAGTATATGCTACCTCAACATTATTACCTAGGTTTACTTCAAGAAAGAATCTGTGAAATAATAGGATCACCAATATGATCGCTCGATTTTATTCCACAATTCATCCCTTTCAAATGAAGTTTTTCCAAAGAATGTTTGATCTTTCTTCACGAAACTAAATCAATCAATTCACTTCCGATAATTTAGATAAATATCTTGATTTACTAGAAAAACTCTGTTAGGCCGTACAAATCTCGAAAAGAGTACTGACAAACGTCAAAGTTTATTTACGTTTCGCAGCGCCCTCAACGGTAATTGGATTCGCGAATAATCTTTGGGAAAGAGTTTCTTGTCTCTGTTTGATTCTATGGTTATGGATCTAAGCATTTCCCGCTTCTTCGGTTTTCGGTTGTTTCTTGGCTGTTGATTAATGGCTGTTTGTTTTGAACAATTTAATTATAGAGTAAAATTTTTTAGATTTTAATTATTTCCATTATGTTTCGTGTGCGAAGAGTAGATTCTAAACCGGAAGATTCCGATTTAGTTGTTTTTTTACCTAGAAGCAATTTAGTGGCAGATTTACGGAGTTACATAAAACAAGAATGGGGTGTTGAACCAAAAAATCAAAAGCTTTATTATCAAGGAAAAGAAGTAGGTGTTTCGTTATTGAGTTGAAAGTGTCTTTAAGGAATTTTTAGCTTATAGATCAACACAAATTGATAGAATATAAAATCAAACGAAACCACACCATACAATTAATGGTTAAAGCATCTGAAGTTGTGCAGTTGGAATCGGAGGGATCAAAATGTAATGATTCAAATTCTGTGGTCGATAGCATCCCAAAATCTTCACCTAGTTCCAGAAAGTCCCAAGATAATACAGAGAATCTGGAAGATGCTGAAAGTAAATTTTATAATGTTGGGGATCCTGTTGATTACAGGATGGGCGTTGAAGAAGGATCAGATGGTGCATGGTTTGAAAGTGAAATAATCAGAATAACTAAAAATCCAACTTCCTCATCAACTGATAATGAAGGTGACTTAATATTTCATCTCAAGGTTTTGAGGTAATTATAAGGCATAGTCATGGAGTCATGGACTGAGCAATACTAGCATGAAATTTTCTATTTTATACAAAGAGAGAAATTATTGTTGGGTCAATATCAGTCTCTTTTCAGTTAACATAGAGGTGAGTGTGGACCAATAAAAATTTTAGAAAAAGAGAACTAGCAGGCCCCACGTTCAGTTTCTCTCTGACTTTTTTTTTACCATTTTTCATGCACAGATAGAAAGGGAAGGCACAGTCCATGTCTTTGTTATAGGGTTAATAAAAAATCTAATCAGTCACCTCTGATGATGAATGGAAGTGTAGCGATTTCATTTTAATTTTTGATAATTTCAGGTATAACTATATGACACCATTTAAAGCTAAATTTGAGGACTTACGCCCACGGTCATTCTACACATATGATTTTGGGGAATTAAAAGAAGGAATGAAAGTCCTAGCTAATGTAAATATGGATGAACCAAAAAGTAGAGGTTACTGGTAAGTTTTTAACTTTTATTCTAACTTCTTTATTTGTGAGAACCTTTTACTGCTATATTTTTCAGTACAATATAATAATTTATTTATGAACATGCGCATTGCTCAGTACATTGAACAGTACAACACATTTGAAAATGAAAATTACAATAATTACAGTCATAAAATAAACAGATATCAGTAAATCACACACTAAACAATGAAGTTCACAGAAATGGTAACAATCTTCTAGCTTGAAGCAAGTAACACCTCACATCTAAAACAGTCAAGTGTGGTCCCAAACAGGTTCAAAACAGGAGACATAATATTAAAACGCGCCTTAATGCAGTTTGAAAAAAAGTGTTTAAAGTAGTTTGTATGGGGCGTTCCCTGGTAAAAAACATTCATGGTCCTAGTGTTGAATGACGGAACACAAAAATTAAACTTATACAACAATTCAGGGCAGATCTTCTGTGTGTCATCCTTATCATGAGTTTCTTATCTATACTCTGGCTGTGTGTTCTGAATTTTGTTACTCTGAGTGCTTATACATTTGTTCTATTAGTCCAAGATCCCAGAGCGACCAGACATAACTTATTTTCACACAGATGAAACTTTAGGATCCCAGTAGATTCTCATGTGCTTTGAATACCTGCGAACTTGTCGAGCTTGCCTAGGGACACCTGAACAGATACCCGGTGGCAAAAATAACTAATATGTGTTACTTAACTTATTTTCACATGGCTAATTTTCATATATGTTTTGAAGAATATCATTCTGAAGTTATACTATAAGTGTCAGACACTTCCCATGGGCCAAAACTCTTGCCAGACGCTTTGAAGATGCACAAAATAAATGAACTTTACTTATTTTCACATGTCTGATATTATAAAATATGCCATTGAAGTATAGGTGAATCCCTCCACTCCATGCACTTCAACTGCTGAGCTTTTCCTTATTAAACAATCCTCAAGAAGCTGACACTAAAATTGTTTTTCATATTTGTAATATAGACGCTCAAGTAAATTATGTTGTAATAAGCTGTTCTGATACCGATATTGCTATAATTATGTTAGGACATATGCATACTTCGAAAAATGAAGATTCAAATGTATGGTTGTACGCAGGCACCGGGAATAATCAAAGATTTATAAATTTAACAAAGGCTTACAAGCACTTGGGTCCATCTTTTAGTAGAAGTTTGCCAGGATTCCATGCATTCACTGGATGCGACTTTAATCCCGCATTTTTTTAAAAAGGCAAACAAAGACCATTTAATATATTGATGAAAAAATATGAGTATCAGCAAGCTTTTATGCAGTTTAGAGATCCAGAGTTGTTTACCAATAGGACAATACAAATGGATATTTTCAACAATATACAAAAATTAATCTGCGAAATTCATAGTGTTCCTGGTATACTTCATGTCAATGCTGCCCGGCTCCAGTAATTTTTAAATAATAATTAATTATCCAGCGTATCTGATATCAAAGTTCATTTATTTTTTGTGCATCTTCAAAGCGTCTGGCAAGAGTTTTGGCCCATGGGAAGTGTCTGGAACTTATAATATAACTTCAGAATAATATTCCTTAAAAGATAGATAAAAATCAGCCATGTGAAAATAAGTAAAGTTCATTTATTTTTTGTGCATCTTCAAAGCGTCTGGCAAGAGTTTTGGCCCATGGGAAGTGTCTGGCACTTAATATAACTTCAGAATGATATTCTTAAAAAAATATATAAAAATCAGCCATGTGAAAATAAGTTGAGTAATACTTATTTTTAGTTACCTTTACCACCTGGTATCTGCTCAGGTGTCACTAGGCAAGCTCCACAAGTTCGCAGATATTCAAAGCACATGAGAATCTACTGAGATCCTAGAGTTCCATCTTTGTGAAAATAAGTTATGTCTGGTAGCTCTGGGATCTTACTCTATATTTTTTATCGTAATATTGGGGGTTTCCCGTCATTCCTGCTTAATGCAGTGTAAAATAAATAAATAAATAAATCATGCCATTCAACAACAAAGACAAGCAAATGATCCAAAAGTGACCTCTTGGACTCCAAAGAGGGCAAGCGTAGAGAGGACCTAATTGCTTCATAGTCCATGCGCCGAAATGAGAGACCCAACTTGGAAGCATACATACGCAGAAACTTTTTATGAACTATCTCGAGATACGCGATGTGAGTGACATACGATGGCGACAACACAACAGAGGCATACTCAGCAATAGTTCTAACAAATGTGCAATACAACAACCTGAAAGTTTCGACTGTGAAGAACCTGCCATTTCGCTGAATAATACCAAGCAACTGCATACACCTCTTCTTAACCTCATACATATGACCACAGAAAGTTGATATATTATTATTTGTTATACATATAATGTGCTCATCAAATATAAATACAAAGTTAGAACTATTTAGAGGCTGACTATAGGAATATCGAAAATTGTTAAAAATGAAGGGTGGCTTAAATCACAAAAAAGTAGTACACCAGTATAATTGCTATATAGGATTATGACTACACACCAAATTTTGTGTAGTTATCTCCAAAAACAAATGAGTTATGAAGAAAAAATGATAATCTCAATTTTCAGTTTTTTCGAGATATTTCAGGAACCATCAGAGATATTTGGGAACTGTTTACACCCACCCACTCGTCCTTGAATATCGCAACTTTTTCCTAATTTAAGCTACCCTGTATTTCTAATAGTTTTTGATATCCCTGTAGTCCCCCTGTAAATAGTTCTAACCCTATATATAGGTATATATTCTTTTAAAATGGAGTGATACAAACTTTTACAACTGAAAACAATGAAGCAGGTGTAAAGAAATGGTAACAAGGGACAGATCCTAAAACCTGTTCCTTGTTCCAGATCTTAGTGTAAGCAGAGGAAAAAATGTCAACGGGGTACCATACATATCTTCGTACGATACATGAAAACAGAGATAAAAACCTCAGAAAAAACTCACTGTTTGCCTGTATAAGTGTAATGATAATGAACTAGTGTGAAGACAAAGCTGAAATTATTATATTTAAGGACATCTTCTTCATAGACACAATCCAAAAATTTCTTCCCCCTGTTTTCTACCATGATGGTTGACGAAGTCAGAATAATCTGAGAACAAAAAAGAAAGGAAAAAAAGAATCGGTCACCGAATAAATGCCTTCGAAACCACCCTGAAATTTATATATTCTGCATCTCTTTACCAAGTGGTCTATAGTTTTTTCTTCTGCGCCACACACATCTTGGACTATCAACAGCATTCCACCTAAATAGCATGCTATTACACCGACCATGGTCAATCCAAAGTCGATTTGGCGTACACCAAATTTTTCTAGGAAGAATCTAGAAGATTAAAGCCAATTTTTTTGAAGGATCAATAATCAAAACTTTATCAAAGAGATCACGTCGCCTTGGACGTGAATGGGTGTAATCCACTTGATATAAATTTCGAGTAAAACGAATTCGGAATATTTTCACTCTAGAAAATCATTAACGCCTAGCTCACGACTAAAACTATAGAATTCAAGTCTCAGCTTGTCAAATGTGAGTTATTACTTTTTACTCCTATTGAACATTTCAAATCAGCCCTGTAGAACACAGTTGTAAAACGATCCAAGTCGCTAGGTTCTATTCACTTAAAAAAATTGTTGCTTAGATCTTTTAGCAATTTTGTAAGAACTCGGCGAATAAGCTACAAATCAATTGAATGTCTTCACTACTACAACTTTGGAGCTCTTTTGAAGTTGTCTACAGTTCTAAGTCAGAAAACCTAAAATTGAGGATTAGATCCATTCACGTCCAAGGCGACGATTACACGAATTCCATTCTGATTGCCAAAATTCTATATGGCTATTAGTCGAATAAAGAAAATCATTAGTCCATTAAGGCTTACAAGATTTCAATCTGGCACTTCTAGAATCTGGTAAATATGATAAAATTGGGAATAAATTTGGAGTGGAATGGAATTTATTCCAAGACTCATCAAATATCTTGTTATAATGTCACCAAATTTTGTTAAAAATTCAGTGAAGAAGAAAATTATGAATATTGGGTCAGAAGACATCCTAGATATCACCGACGAAGAACTGCTCAGTAATATCAGAGATATGAAAAATATCAAAACGCCAGGAATTGATGGAGTTTTTGCAGAACTTATTAAGGAGGGAAGTGAATCGACAATAAACAACTACGAACACTCTTAAATAACTGCCTACATGTGAGAAAGATCCCCGAGGAATGGAATAACTTGGTAACTATCCTATTGCATAAAAAAGGAGATAGGAAAAACCTGAAAAACTATAGACCTATATCACTGTTACCACAGACGTATAAACTACTTACTAGAATAATAATTAACAGATTAGAAAACTAGAACACTTCCAGAATTGCGAACAAGCGGGCTTCAGAAAAAACTACAGTACTTCAGACCATATACTTACAATAAAAACGTTGATAGAGAAAACCACCTTATATAACCTACCACTATACCTAGCCTATATCGATTACGAGAAGGCATTTGACAGTGTGGAATGGTGGGCAGTACAAAGAGCGCTTCAGAAATGTAGAGTAAATTACAGATACTCCGAACTTTTACAGTCAATTCATGTAAAAACCACAACTATAATAAGACTACATGAAGAAACTGAACCAATCCCTATTAGACGCGGAGTAAGACAAGGAGACTCTATAATCGATTTCAAGCAAATAACCACAGAACACAAATAATATGTGAACACAAATAGTATGCGAATAACCTGGTCATCATTGGTAATTGCCAACAATAACCAACTGCATCCAAGCGCTTTTGGTCATTATTGGTTATAATATCGTGACGTCATGAACTAGCCCTTCAACGTCATCATTTTGGACCGCAGATAACCGGAGATAACCATACTCGAGAGCTGGGTCAAACTTCTGGTTATTGATGTGAGGTTAGAAGTTGTGAAGGGACATAACCAAGGGCAAAATCAGCAATAACCGCGGTTATTACGGGTTATTCGCTTGAAATCGATTTATGAGCCCTAACATTTTCATAACCGTAATGCAAGATTTGTTCTACAACTTGATGATAGGGGGATAATAATAAATGGAAGAAGATTAAACAACTTGAAGTACGCAGACGATGCCGAATAGTTAAATGAATAAATAAATAAATAAATATTAAAGATAGGTCTGAGATTGAACCGAAAAAAAACCAAGATTATGGCCAATCAAGAGGAAGATAGGGACATAATATTGGAAGATACTATTATAGAACGCAGAGGAATATATCTACCTTGGTCAAATTATAACATGCGGGAAGGCAAACTAAGCAGCAGAGATTACGAGGCGCATAAGATCAGCATGGTACGCATTTGGCAGACAAGCTAATATTTTAAAGGATCAGAAAATCCCACTCAAATAACGGAGCTCCGTCTTTTCAATGTGTACTTCCCGTTCTTTCATATGCTTCACAAACCTGGTCATTTACCAAAGGTTTAATGGACAGATTAGCTAAAACTCAAAGAGCAATGGAAAAACAAATGTTGGACCTAAGGCTAAAAGATCGAGTAAAAAACGAAGACATCCGCAAAAAAAAATAATATTATCGATGTGGAACAACATATATTATAGCATCACTAAAATGGCGATGGGCGGGACATACATTGAGACAGACAGACAAACGATGGAGCAAAGAAATTTAGATTTGGAGACCATATCTGGGAAAAAGAAACAGAGGTCGCCCCCAAACAAGATGGGGGGAACGAACAGCAGGCTTTAACTGGGCAGGAATGGCGCAAGATAGAGAACTATGGAGACGAACAGGGGAGGTCTATATCAAATACTGGATGACCAAGCTGATAAAGAAGAAGAATGTCACCAATAATACTGACTTTGTTTTCAGTGTTTATTCTGAACTGACTGAACCAATTCTCTTTTACTCTTTTACAGTATAAAAGAAATTTTTGATTGCTTAAATATAACAACCTTGCATTACCTGCAAATCAGGATTTCTCTTTGTGCATAGGGAAAATGTAAAATCCCCCACAGGAAACCATGGCTCAGAATTAACTCAAATGGTCCTCAGAATGTGGCAGACAGTTAGTGTGCCTTTTAAATCAATGTCTTTATGTGATAGATTTCTTGCATATTATCTAGCAATCTCACCTTACAAATTATTTTTCCTGAAACATGGGATTCCATCTGCAAACAGAACCGGCATATCATTCCTAGATTTTGACTTATGAACAAAAATTCAGAAATTGCCATTTTCACTCATGCTGAATTACTCGCTAGTTTCAACTCGTACTCGAAAATGATTATTATATTTTATATGAGAAATTCGAATATGATTTTATTGAATTTTTCGATCCAGCCATTTTCAAAGTATGATTGAACAAGAACAATACAGTTGAAATATTTTTCATTATGACACTTGACTATTACATACTTATTAGTATACTTAACTACTTACCATAAAACATTGCTTCTGAAAAAAAAACGTAATAATACTAGTTAGTTCATTAATTAATTTCTTAAATGGAAAAAGTTCGATAATTTGATCAAAGATTCCTGAGGCCATGAATTCCTCTTGGCAATGAAGAAAAAAACTAATTGAGTATGTGTTGCGATTTGTCAAAAGAGTTTTCAAGAATGCATTTTGGGAACATTAGTTTTTGTAATTCGATTCGAGTTGAAAGATTCTTCTTCTGGAATTTCGATCTATTAAGTTTCGTTCATTCAAGTGTTTCGTGACGTTATACAGGGCGTTTCATTGGGTTAACAAAAAATAATGAATCGTTGAATCCTCGAAACAACACACTGTAAATCGAAATTTTGTAAATATGTTTCAATATTTGAAAAGACCATAAAAATCTAAACTGAGGCGTGTGCTTCAAATTTGTGCGCAGACAGTTCAACTGCACGAATTTTTAACGTGAAAGTGGAGTTTTTAGGAACTTGGATTCCTGAAACTGGTTTGAAGTGACTTGTAATGATAAATTTATTAGTTAGTTATTAAGTGGTTAGAGTCCACTCTAATTCTATTGTGCGGCCGCGTGAATTTAACGAAAAGTTGGTAGAACAAATTCTGAAACTAAGCTCAATATTTAGTACTCAATTTGTTCTCATTTGTTCCGTAAAAAACTTTTCAAGCACCGGTCTGGTTTTTGAATAATTCGCATTTCCGTGATAGTGCTGACTTTACACTCAGAACCAACATTTTCAAATTTCGACAAAATTTTGATACCAATATTTGAGGGGTTCAGACCTGAAGTGAACCAAGTCCATGCAGCCTAGTTTTGAGTTGAATGGCTCAGAAGTTGTTGATCACCAATTAATTCAAAAGTGACTTCTTTATTTATTTTTATTCTTATGTAAGCATATGCTCACATTTTAACCTTTTGAAATCTAGAGAAGTCACTTTTGAATTAATTGGTGATAAACAACTTCTAAGCCATTTATCTCGAAACTAAGCTGCATGGACTTGGTTCACTTCAGCTATGAACCCCTTATTTAGTACGCAATTTGTTCAGTTGAAATTATCTTAATATCTCCAATAGATATGTACGAATTTTTAACAGTTTATAAAGCAAGTAAAATACGATTTTTACAATTATTTATTTTTCTGCCTTTTTTTGACAATCAATCAAAAAATTACAACTATTTTCCCAGACTACTTTTTAAATACATAAAAATATCATTAATATCAAGTGATCAAAAGAACTATAAAAATGCGTCATCGAAATGGCTTCAACATTCTTCACCAACCGGAATGAATGATTGTCTTAACCATCAGAATTTTATTTGGTGGTCAGGACACAAAGCTTGCTTACTGGCCACTGGCCTAGTGAACTCCCCATTCTTTGTCAAAATGGAGACGACTCTTATTATGCCATCTCTACCAGGATGCAGCCTCAAAACTTTTCCTAACATCCAATCGTTTCGTGGTGCCTTTTCATTCACTACCAAAACGATATGACTTTGATGGGTTCAGGTTTGAAAAACCATTTCTCCCTTTTCAGAAGCGTAGGTCTATATTCTAGAATCCAACGTTTCCAGAAGGAATCTGCAAGAGCTTGAACAAATCTCCATTGTTTCCTACAGTCAAGATCTCCAGTGAATTCTCCGATATTCTTAACGTTTCCGGGTCTCAATAATAAGAAATGGTTAGGTGTTATCGATTCTAGTTCGTCTGGGTCAATGGGAACATGAGTCAGTGGTCTTGAATTGAGTGTATACTCGGTTTCTGCTAATAAAGTTGATAAAACTTCTTCTTTGGGATTTCTTGACTTCAATACAATTTTAAGAGAAGTTTTTATAGAACGAACCATTCGCTCCCATATACCACCCATATGCGGAGCTGCTGGAGGATTGAACTTCCAGCGAATGCCTTCAGTAGAGAGTTGATTTGATATTTCTACGTGATCGCAGTTCTTTTCAACATAATCTTCAACTCCCTATCTGCACCAACAAAATTAGTACCATTATCACTTCTAAATTCTATTGGTTGAGCTCTTCTCGCCATAAATCGTCGGATAGCCAAAATTGTTGAGGATGTATCCAGAGACGCTGCTATTTCAATATGGACAGCTCTTATACTAAGACATGTGAAAAGCACACCATACCGTTTTTCCACTCTCCTTCCTTCATAGGTCCGAAAAAATCCACTCCTGTATAAGAAAATGGATAAACAAAAGGTTGTAATCTATGTTCTGGCAAGTAACCCATCATAGGAACTTTTGGTATACTTTTATGTCTCTTAGAACCTTGACAATTTCTAAAACATTTTTTAACGGCAGCCCGCGCATGTAAAATGCAAAATTGCGATCTTAAAATTGTTTAACACCGTTTCAACGCCTATATGGTTAGCTCTTTCATGATAGTGTTGTATAATCAATTCCGTTATTTTATGTTTAGGATCAAGAATTATTGGGTTCCTAAAATTTTCTCGTAGGCCTTATTGTTCTCTGAAGAAAAAACGTCCGTTCATCCTTAGCAAATTATTTTCATCTATAAATGGACAGAGTTTGAATAGCTTATTATTTTGCGTAATGTTTTTGTTTGTCTTGAAGTTAGCAATCTAGTTGTACCTTTTGTATTAAAAGATTGAAAGCTTCATCTAAAAAACGATCTTCGAGAGTTATATCCCAGTCTTTCTTTGTTTCGTAATTTTAAGATATGAGTTGCTAATAAAACCCAGGCAGTACTTCGAAGTACAAGTTGCACCCACTTAGAAAATCTGTACAGCTAATCTATTTTCAACTGAATCATCTATTACAACACAGTTCATTTCAATGGAGACATTTGGTTCTGGAGGCCATTCTTCAGCAGGCATTTCTAGGAATTTTGGACCTGATAACCAAATCGAGAAATCAAAGTTTCGACTTTCCTTAGTTGCCATATCAGCAACGTTAAGCTCAGAAGCCAACTGCCACTGCGATATTTCTGAGTTCTCATGTATTTCTCCTAATTTATTAGCAACAAAAACGGGGAATCTTCTACTTACTGATCTTATTTGCTGTAAGACCACTAACGAATCTGTCCAATAATATATATTGCGGACAGAGTATTCTATTTCCTGTATAATGGACTTTGCTAATCTTATACCTTAAACAGCTGCTTGAAGTTCTAATTTTGGAATTGTTTGTTGTTTACTCGGTGCTACCTTGAATTTGCAAGAAACAAAACTAGTCTATAAGTTGTCACTATATTCGGTTCTCAGATAAGCAACGGCAGAGTAAGCTTTATCACTTGAATCGCAGAATAAGGGGAGATCCATTTGCAGGGATAATGAAGGAAATGAAGGAAAATATGGTCGTCTAATTTTGATTGGCACAAAGGAATTTAATTCATGAATCCATTTCTTCCAAAAATGAAAATGATCCTCTGGAATTTCTATATCCCATTCTATACCGATTTTCCAGATATTCTGAATAAAAATTCGAGCTTTCACCATGAAACAACTCAAAAATCCTAAAGGGTCAAAAACGGACATAACCAGCCTTGAAACTTCACGTTTTGTAGGAATTTTTTTCCCATTATACAATTCTTCAGGCAATTTTTTAAAATTGAAATCAAACTCGTCTGTTTGAGGAGACCAGTTGAGTCCTAAAACGCGTTCTATCTTTTCAGAATCAATTTCTTTAGAGAAAGAATCAGTTTTCAAATTTTCTGGTATTGTTTCTAAAACCTTTTGAGAGTTACTTATCCCTTTCGATATTTCGAAGCCACCTTTGTTATGAACTAGTATAACATTTCTCACCAACTGAACTGCTTCATCTTCAGAGTCACAAGAATCCAGATAGTCGTCTACGTAGTGTTGTCGCTTGATAGCCCTTCCTTATTTGTGAACTCCTCACATAAATCTGCATTTTTATTTTTTATGAATTGAGCAAAAATCATGACATTCATCTGATACACTGATGGCTTGCTTACTCGATCCCTTCCTCGCCAAAAAAATCGTTGACTGCATCTGTCCTTGGTGCGAATGACGACTTGATGAAACATTTCCGCGATATCAGCACTAAACGCTATTTTCTCGTGTCGAAACCGCCACAAAACTGAAACTACAGATGGAACGAAATCTGGTCCCTGGAAGGGGAAATCCTTGAGACTATGACCAAAATTTTTAGCTGCAGCATCAAGAACAAATCTTATTTTTCCAGGTTTATTTATATTCCAAACTGCAAAATGTGGGTGATACCAGTCCTTCTGATTTTCTGTCATTTCATGATCCTCTAATTTCTTTGCATAATCTAAGCGTTTTGAAGACATAATTTTACTATCGGGAAAGGTTACGTCTTTTGTTTTATAGAAATGACCTATTTCAAACAGGGTTCCATTATAAAGCGAAGTATTTTCCATGGTTTCCGAAGCTTTCCTTTCATCTGATGAGTAAATATCCTCTGGTTTACTGCATTTACATAATCCTCATATTTAAAACTATTTTGCACTACAATTTCTAATTCATCACATGAACAAAAACCACAGAAGTTGATATTCAAGGAGGAATTTTCAGAAATTGGAGATAATTTTACAGTAACTGGTCCATGAATTGTCCATCCCAACTTTGATTTTGATAATATAGGCATGTTCAAACGAGGTTGTATAATTTGGCGAGGAATAATTAAACCACAATTATCTTGTCCTAATAAAATTCTGTATCGGAACAAGCTTCTCTACAATTATTGCCATAAGTTCTGGATTGAACAAATACAATGTGCAATTAATATTTCTCATAGTCGTAACTAAATTATTGATAGCATTAGAAATTCAATGCAAACATCTAATTTATTTTCTTTGACAAACCCAAATTTTTTAACCTTTTCCATTGAACTCAATATTATCCAATCAGCCCTGCCAAAGTTCATTTCTAACATTTTCATAATTTTGCATTTTCAGGTGAACTCAAAAGTGGTTTGATAGTTTCACGTGCTTTGCCTTTCAAACTCCTATCCAACCTCAATAAATTATCATTCAAACCATAAAACTCAGAAGATCTTTTAAATTCACTAAAGAAAAGAGGCCACTCTGTGAGCTCTCCTGAAAACAGAGGTAACTCTTCCAGTTTTTGACGTTCCAGTATTTTTGTTACATTTTCTGTGTTTTTAGTGCATTGTTTTACTATATTTAAAAAAGCATCAGACCTCTCTTCAAACTTTCCTTCCCAAGGAAAGACTGGATCTGGCTTCCTTTCAGAATTTGCCACTCGGTCAGAATCACAATTTCTCACCTGATCTTGATCTCTATACATACTTCTTTCAGACATATTGCCTTGTGAACTATCATCAGTGACACCTTCCTCTTCGAGCATTTTCATCTTCAGTTCCAATTCTTTGAAAGCTATTTCATTTTTGCTTTGAATCATTCGCAATCGTTTCATGCACTCCTCATTTTCAAACCTTTCTTTCAATCGTAGAACTTCCATTTCCAAATTCAGTCTTGACATAGTGCTTCTTACTTTTGATTTATTACTTCTTGAACCATAGTTTGAATATGTATGATCCACATTTTTACTCCCTTCATGATTGTTTTCTTCTGAACTACAGAGAATTTTTCTAACAATGGATGCAATGGACTCACCACCAACTGATTCAAATCAATAGATTTTGCCCTTTCAGCTTCATAATTCTGGCCATTCCTAGACAACATTTTATCACTCATGTTCCCCGAGACCAGTCCGCTCTTGCCAAGATTTGCACCTAATCTAATCGGTGGAATACCCTTGTTTACTCTCAAACTTCTTCGAAGTGCTGCCTCTCCATGTTCTTTCTCCTCCATAGCGCAGTTCAATATACTTTTTACGAAGTACCACAATAAACTGTACGAATTTTTAACAGTTTATAAAGCAAGTAAAATACGATTTTTACAATTATTTATTTTTCTGCCTTTTTTTTGACAATCAATCAAAAAATTACAACCAAAGATTACATAATCTTTGATTACATAACTATTTTCGCAGACTACTTTTTAAATACATAAAAATATCATTAATATCAAGCGATCAAAAGAACCATAGAAATGCGTCATCGAAATGGCTTCAACAAGATATTTATTTATTCGCATTCATAACTTTTAGTGCTACTTCACACTCAGCACCAACACTTTCTGGTTTCCAAAAAATTCCAATGGCAATATTTAGTACCGAATCTGTTTCAATTTGTTCTGTTAAAATTACTTCAATATCATTTTTGGTTTTCCAGCAATTCGCTGATATTTTTTATGTGCGTGAAGTTAGCGAAAAAGTTGTAAATTTTCTCTTTTTTTATTGAGCCATTAATCAGTATCCAATTTGTTCCGTTGGAACAAGTACAAGTAGTAATTTTTGATTCACTCACGATTTTTTCTGTTTCACACAACTCGCCATCTATGAAAACCAATGTGTACTTCAAGCTCCCGCTGAAACTGCTGGGAAGGGCTTCTCTAAAGCAAGCGCAATTTTTTCGTAAATCAGATATATCAAGATCACGACGGTTTTTTTTTTCATAAAAGAGAAAGCCGATAAGTGTTTTGATAACGGGTGGCCATCTGAAGTTATTCAAATATACCAATTTTTCTACCGATTCATCTGATTCGACAGGATGATTCGAAGCGAATCACCGTATATCCCCCAAATTAATACCCAATATGTGATATGATTTGATAAAATTCAATTCATATGAATTCCTCCTCAATATACATTAGGAATTGTTTATTTCTGAATATGTTTCGCCATATCGCAAGGAATATATCGTAGTGTGAAGTGGAGATATGGTCCCTGCTAAGCATTCAAAATACCGGATTCTGCCAGCTCGATTTATTTCATTCAACATACCGTTGTTTTTTTTTTTTGAATATGTCAGTTAGTTTTATTCAAAACAATGCATGAAGATGGAAGTAATGGACACCAATAATTGAAATCGTCAGGATGCTTATTTCCGCAGATATATTTCATTTGTGTGAAGTTTTTCTTAAATTTATTAATACATAAACTTTCATTCCAAACGTTCTAAGCTTCTTTCAATCTTCAGTTTCACCCAAACCATCGAAAAAGCCATTCACTCCCTACTATGTCATAAAAAAACTTTCCTAATAATTTTCACCATAATATATGTACTAGTACATATTTTCATCGCCGATCATTAGAATATTACATCCGTTTTATGTAAATCTTCTATTGTAAATGTTACATTTCCTAGAAATCAAGTTGTAACTTTGGATAGAGTCAGTCAATTTTTATGAGACACACCCAGTTTTTAGATTAAGTTTTCAGATATGGCCCGTTGAAATTTTATGATAGTGTACAGGGTGTTCCTAAATTGAACGTACAAACGAAAAGGGGAGATTCCTTAAGTGTGTTTGAGAAAAAAAAGTCCCATAAACATAAGGTCGCAAACGTTTCGTTTTCGAGATACAGAGTGTTGAAGTTTGAATTTTTTTCAAGTTTTTTTCTCATAGTATCTACACTTCACAAGATATTCAACTGAAATTTGGCATAGATATTACATTTAAGAGTTCTCACCACGTGACATGGCAATTTCGATAGAAGATCTACAGGGTGATATTTTTTCTATAACACTGCCACCTGTTCTTCTGCAGAACTTTTTTTTGGTGAGCAACTGTTAATTTGATAAAATGTAGAAAGAAGCTTTGTTCTCATACTAAACTTTTCGGTCTCTTGTAGTTTTGTCGTATCTACCAAAGATTTCGAGAAAAAAATTTTGAACCTTTCTCTCGAAATCCTCATGAAAATCCAAATTATGATGGGAAGGCCACTGTGTAAAGTGTGGTGAATGAATTCAGTGTCAGTTTTTATGGAAATTTTCCTGATCTGTAGCGATGAAGATTCGATAAACTCGTATAATCAACACAAAAAACGTAAAAAACAACAAGAAACGTAAAACTAAAAAAAAAAATCATAACAAGAAAAGTAAGTAACCGCAAAGGACTGAACTACAGCAAATGTTGAAAATGTCCTCCCCCAACTCTTATACAAGCTTCTGTTCTGCTCACCAAAACAAAGTTCTGCAGAAGAACAGGTGGCAGTGTTCCAGAAAAAATATCACCCTGTAGATCTTCTATCGAAATTGCCATGTCACGTGGTGAGAACTCTAAAATGTAATATCTATGCCAAATTTCAGTTGAATATCTTGTGAAGCGTAGATACTATGAGAAAAAAACTTGAAAACAATTCAAACTTCAACACTCTGTATCTCGAAAACGAAACTTTTGCGACCTCATGTTTATGGGACTTTTTTTTCTTAAACTCACTTAAGGAATCTCCCCTTTTCGTTTGTACGTTCAATTTAGGAACACCCTGTATGTACAGGGTGTCCCAAATTCGATTTCCAGTGAAAGGATCTCGGATACTAGAATAGCTAGAGTAAAACCGATGACACACTTCGGGCTCTTTTTCAGAGAAACAAAGAATGGTGAAAACCGTAGCCTCCTACGATTCTTCGTTTTTGAGTTATCAGCAAAAAATGAGATTTTGACGATTTCGAAAAGTTCTCATAACTTTTTTGTCTCTGAAGTTATAGATCTGAAACTTGAATCTTCTACAGGCACATCTGATAACTCAAAAACGAAGGAATATAGGGGCTACGAGCTGTTGGTTTACAGATATATGTGTTGGTATTCAGTTGTCTCACAATTTCTATTAAAGGTGTTGGTAGATCTTTTTCTTTAAGTACTTTGATGACATCTTTGAGTCTCACTCTATCGAATGCCTTGGTGAGATCTATGAAGCAGAGGAAGGATGGTTTTTCGTATTCTATCGATTTTTCGGTGATCTGCCTCAATATGAAAATGGGATCTAATGTTGATCTGTTCCTCCTGAAACCCTGCTGTGCCTCTGAGATGTTAATATATTTGTGGATTCCAAAATTTTTGTGAAGAGTTTCATGACCGAACTGAGCAATGTTATTCCTCTATAATTTTCTGGAGCTCTTTTGTCACCCTTTTTGAAAACAGGAATGGTAATACTTTTCTTCTAGCTACTTGGTATCTTTCCAATTGTTAGGATTTTATCATACAGTTCCGTGAGTTCTTCCATTACGCATACTCCGCCATATTTTATGAGTTCATTCGGAATACCATCGAATCCGGGAGCTTTCCCAGTCAACCAGTTTCAGTCACAGGGAAGTTGTTGGAAATTACCACTGTGGAAATGCGAATTCACAATGTTGATTTAAAAAAAGGCCACCAGTACTTACTGGAGAGTACTTAATGTCCGCAACATCGCATATCGCGGGTAATTACCCAGTACATCACATAGTAGGTGTAAAAAAAGCACCATAGACAGCAACATTGCGACTTCTCATTTTGGAGGTTTTTGGAACGATTATTTTGACAGAATAAACTACCAAAGTGTATCCTCTATTGAAGTTATATTCATGTTCAATTTGATAATTACCATCGTGGCAATCAATTTGCACTGTATATTCGAGGCGTTCCGAGCAAAAGTGACCCAAGCTACAATTTTTCTGAAATTGAATTAACAGTAAGAACCGCCTAAAAATGAATCAAAATTTTATATACTCGTAAACTCTATTTCAGAAAAATTGTAGATTGGGCCTCTTCAGCTCTGAACGCCTCATTTTTACCCTTTGTTTACTCTTACCTACATATATTATGCATTCTGCTCTCATCCTCAAAAGGGAAATTGAACAACTATATGAATTACTGATATCTTTTTATTCAAGATGTTTCATACAAATCCAAATATATAAAATAAAGAACGTATATCTTGTTTTTAATCTTCATTCCACTTCAGGAACGGCATGGTCCAGCTGAAGAAGAAGAATTCAGAGCTGTATTGATAGTAATAAATTGAGTGTCATGAGAAATCTAACAACAGTAAAAGGTGATTTTTTCCAGCACAGTATCTAAAATAATAATTTGAACCTCTATCGATGATTCAAATCAATTCCAAGTTTGATTTTGAAGGTTGTGAATGTTACTTATGACTTAATAATCACCTAAATTCATATGAGGTATATTCAAAGTTGAACGTTACAAAGGTGCAAAAATGGGGAGGATGAGAGGGCTAAGAAGTGATCATGACATAGTCATTATTTCAATAGGTTATATAACTACTCACATTTTACGGCACATTAATTAATTAATCAACGTCAAGTTACAATTAACTATAACGAAATTTATTTAATAATAGATGAACAGCTCGGTTAAAAAAATTATTCTCAAAATTCATTCATAAAGATTTTGTTTGTTTATTCTCTCAACACAACGCAGTCACAGCACGAAACACGAATAGTCACACCACGTTTTGCATAGCGGGATTTAGGTTATGAGTTAACCTCGAGACCACGTATTGATAAATAGAACATTTCAGACAGGTACTGAAAGTTTTTATTAGAGAAGTCGCTGGGTACACTTCATCGAAATTTATTCACAACACATCATTTCATGTTCTAAAAATATCACAGATTCAATATTTCAAAAATATCAACAGAGAGAAGTCGCATAGTAGTAGCTATGTTCACTTCATCGGAACATCTCGATATGATGTTTCATGCAACCACTAGGGATTTAAAGTTGAGGAATTCGAAAACTTAACAACATGTCCACAACGTGAAATCTTAAGTACTTCCATGAAAATTCTCAAAGAGGCGCTTCAATGCGATATTTTTGGGTACTCCCTGCGACTTACTGTTACATTTCTGGTTGACTGGGTTTCTGTTTTTTAGTTTCTTCGCTGTTTCGGCAGTCATTTCAGTAGTTATTTCCACTCTCTCATGGTTTCCATCGTGGTCCGTAGTGTGAAATTAAAAAAATATATATATTATAAGCCGGTTCAGAACGTCTTTCGACACTGTCCTACGCCTAATCGCCACGTTTCCCGATCGTTGCAACCTTCTTGCTTTAGGTCTCTGTCGCTCATGGATTTATGCATGGCACTCTGCCATTTCAGTTTAGGTTCTCCTCTCTTCCTTGATCTTGTTGGTTGCCATACTAAAAGTTGTTTGGGCATACGTTGTACATGTCCATACCAGGTTAGTTGTTTATTCTCTATATCTTGTGTTATACTTCCCTCAATTCCCATTGGTTGTTTTTTGTTATCATTTATTATGTAATCCTTTCGTGAGATACACAGAGATTTGCATCCATTTCCACCGCTTTAACTTCTCTTCAGTCTTTCTGAGATTCTCCAGGTTTGTGCACGTATACCAGCGTGCTCTTGACATTGTCTCGTATATGCGGTATTTAATGTTCTTTGTTATTTCACTACTCCACAATGCACCATTAAGGCAACCAATGATCTTCTTCGCCTTTACGATCCGTTTCTCGATTTCCTCCGCACCAGTGCCAGTATCGTCGAAGGTGACCCCCAAATGCACATAGTCCTAACAGAGAGCGATCTCGCATGTCAATTCTCTAGCTCCAAGCCAGAAAGTTCCACTCCCAAACACAAATATCGGGTTTTATCCATGTTAACCACCAACCCCCAGAGGGCGTACTCCTCGATGAGCTTTCTCATCATCTACTGCATATCATCTTTATCATTCGCCTGATCGTCGGCGAACTGAACAATCCGAATGTAATTCGGAAAACAGTTCGGAAAATTTTGATACGAGCAAGGAAATGTTTAAACCAAGATGGAGGACATTTCGAGCACTTTATGAATTGTTTTCCAATTCTATTTTTTTTTCTTAATTTTTTATTTTGAAAACATGTACATAATTATTTTAACAAAAATGAAATCGATCTTATTCATCGCAATTCTTTCACTCAAACATTCGATTACAATATCCAAGCAATATCAATTTCGATAATCAGTTATGTATACCTACGTACAGGGCCTTGATTTTTTCTGGAAATGACCAGAAACTAACTAAAAAACACAATCTGAAATGTTTTGCAGCTATAAAAAGGAAAATAAATGTTATGGTTTTGATATTCATCATGAAAAATCACTTCAATCCACCTTCAGGAATCCAAGTTCCTGAAAACTTCACTTTTACGTTCAAAATTTGTGCAGTAAAACTGTCTGCGCGAAAATTTAAAGCACATGCCTCAGTTCAGTTGTTTGTGGTCTTTTCAAATATAGAAACAGATTTTCCAAATTTCGTTCCATAATTTTTTGTTAACCCGGACCTGGTTTTTACTTGCGGCTATTGAATGATACATTTTGAGATCGTTCAGAATTCTAGGAGTAGAAAGCGTTTTATTCTTCATTTCAAATTGTTGCGAATTTATAAATTCCAATCTTAGCCAATGAAAATTGAACTGATTGATGTTGATTCGGTAAAAAAAAATAAAAATTTTGGCTCCATCTTATTCAAGGTGTCTGTGGACTAACCAATTCTTGTAAAACTCTTTTTTCTTCTCGGGTGAAACAAGGTGATGAGGACAGCTTCGTGAAGAAACCATAACATGTAATAATGAACGTATTTTTTTCTCTTTTACTTCTCCGTTTTTTGAATCACCTAAAAATACCCACTGTCTTTTCCATGACATTATTGAACATTATCGTCCCGGTCGTGTCAGTCGCGCGGCTGTAGCCGCTTCTGTCGCGTGATTGACACTGTACCTTTATTCAGCAATATCGACAATAAGTGCGTAAAGTGGTACTTGCACGCACGAAACTGCCGTTGCCTGAACGATGCGAAGCAAGCATGTTGAGTGCGGGCAAGACACTTTCTGCAAGAGTTAGGAACAAAAAAATCTACAAGAGCTTGAAATATATAATGAATACACACGAGGATATATTGAAAAATTCTTAGCCTACTGAAGAACCAAACAAAATTCCAATGTCAAAATATTTTATTACTCAATATATTCTCCTCTTAATTGAATACATTTATTACAGCAAACCTGCAACGTCTCTAGACCTTCCAAAAAAAATGTTTCTTCTTGCTCTGCAAACCAGACCTCTACAGCTTTTATTACCTTCTCGTTGGAAGAAAATTAACGACCTTTTGAACTTTTTTAGTTGAGGAAAGAGATGATAATCGGGTGGAGCCAATTCTGGTGAAAAAATGGGGTGTTCTAGTAATTCAAACCCTAAATCACGAATTTTTTGCATGGCAACATGAAATTTGTGTGCAGGGGCGTTGTCCTGCGAAAACAAAACACCTTTGGATAGCTCTCCGCATCTTTTCTCTTAAATTTTTCCCGTAAAGTGGTCAAAATAGGGCGAATAGTAATCTTATTATTATTTTTTAATCTCATTGTTCTACCCTTATTCAAAAAATCAATCGCATGATTACTCCATGGCAATCCCAAAAAACTGAAGCAAGAACTTTTCCAGCAGATTTTTGGACACGAAACTTCCTAGGTCTTGAAGAACCAGAGTGTCGCCATTCCATGGATTGTTGGTTTGTTTCTGAATCGTAGAAATGTACCCAAGACTCATCCATAGTTACAATTCGGTTTAAGAAGTCTACTTCGTTTTCAAATCGAGCACAGATCGAATGCGATGCTTCTACCCTTGCACGCTTTTGGTCAACATTCAAACATTCGGGGATCCTGTCACGTAATATTCACCAAAAATGGTAATTTTTTTTATGGTGAATTCAAACTTGACACTAAGCGTACGGCAGCTGTTCGCCGGAGAGCATTTATGGGCATAGGTTCATTAATTTCTCCTATTTACAGACTTCTCTCAAATTCTCTGAATTTTAATTTAAAAACTTGGGCGCCAATTAGTTTGGGAAAAAAACATAAAAGTGCTATTCGTAAACCAAACTAATAAATATACGAATGTAAATATAGGAAATTGGTGTACAAAATTCGAGCAGTAATTTCACTTCAGGGTACAAAAACACTTTATTCAGGACACTTCCTCAACTTCAGCAGCTACGTACTCACTTTTCAAAGGGGTTAGTTTTTAGAGTAGTTCGGTGATGATGGCTATAGTGGTTGTCTTGGAAGATATGGTATCGGCAATCGATGTGGACGACGAGAAGTCAACGTCGAACGATAATTCCCCTCACGGGAACGAAAAAATTCCAAATGTAATTGACCAATTTATATTGACTGAATGAATCCCTGTAAGTGTATACGAATTATTAGCAATAATCCGAATGATTAGTTTGAACTCACCTTTTAGAAAGGGATTCTCGATAAAAAAAGTATGAAATTCCGTTGATACACGTTTATGTCGAATTTATCGAGAAGAAATCGGCTTAGTTTTGCATCCCATCAATCTCAGAGTCGGAATTATTTTAAACAGATATCTATTAACAAAGGTACATAACGTTCATGAAATTTCAAAGTTCAACAATAGATGGTACATTTATCGAATTGATAAGTAGCATTTATACCAATTTATTCTCTTGAAGTATTTTCCGAACGTTACAATCCATTTTGCAGCAATTTTTTTCATGTCCAAATTAACGTGAACTATATGATGAACGCATTTGTATGGAGTATTCAGTGCTTCAGATATCCGTTTTAGCCGAATTCGACGGTCTTATAATATAATGTCATGAACTGCATCGATATTTTCGGGGAATGACACAGAAACTGGCCTTCCCGATCGGTCACCATCTTCAATGGAAAATTTACCTCTTTTGAAGCTTGCAGTCCAATTTTCACGGTCGCATACGAAGGACATTGATCACCAAGGGTATTAAGCGTATCTTCGTAAATCTGCTTACCTCTTAACCCTTTTAAATACAGGTACTCGATGAAAGCTCGATACTCAAATTTTTCGATTTCACAATTTCGGTGGGCATCTTCTTTTTTAACCTCAAACTTTACACTGACACTTCTATTGAGTTATTGTTCGTTGCTATTGTAACGCAATATTTTTTTTATGCATGGAACTGGTCTAGGCTAACTATATATCAATACATCCTCGTATATCCATAAACTAGTGAATCAAACGTCACACCACGATAGAGTAGACCAAATACTATCGAATGACACCAACATTAGAATTTTATGAAAATACCCATTTTCGAACTATTTTTTCCAATCACATTGCGATGTGTCAGCGATCTGGGAGATGATTCGACTAACAACATCTGCATGGGACTGCTGCGATATGGTTGAGTTGGTATGTCTAGATTTAACGAAGGCTTTCGACACGGTAGACCATAATATTTTATTGAATAAACTGGAGCACTATGGAGTAAGAGGAGTAGCCCACAAATTAATCGCTTCGTATTTATCAGAACGAGAACAGATGGTAACATGGTCGAATCAAAGGTCAAAAACTAGAAGAACGGAAAGGGGTGTTCCACAGGGTTCGGTGCTTGGACCTGTATTATTTCTCATCTATATCAACGACTTAATGTGGAACACTGACATATATGGAAGAATACTGTATGCCGATGATACCTCGATTTTGATTATTATAGGTAAGACTAAAGAAGAGATCCAGCAAAAGGTGATACAAATGTTGAAGAACATGGCGAATTTGTTCCAGGCCAATAAACTTGAAGTGAATGAAGATAAAACACAGCACCTCTTACTTTCACATGCAGTATCAACCGCACCATCCATAAAATTTCTCGGCACACATCTGGAGAATAGACTGGGCTGGAAGACAAACATTGACAACCTTACATCGAAACTTTCAATCGCGGTGTTCTCGATTCGAAGTATAAAAATATGTGCCTCTATCGAGGTTGCTCGGCAGGCATATTTCTCGAATTTTTGCTCTGTGGCCACTCAGGGAATCCTCTTTTGGGGGGCAACATCAGAAGCGACGAGGGTGCTCCGTCTTCAGAAAAGGGCAGTGAGGGCCCTATATGGTCTTAGAGCTAGAGACAGTTGCAGGGAGGTATTCGTGAACAAAAAAACTCCTCACTATACCCTGCATGTATATACTTGCTTGCTTCAAGTATTGAATAATTCCCGAGAAACTCATGCAGACATTCCTATAACACCAGAAATAGAACAGCTTTGGAGACTCCATATCACTGTCTTCGCAGCAGTTCATAGACCACTGGGGTCCTGCCTTCTACAACAGGATTCCTGAAAATATAAGAGTGCTCAATGGAGCACGATTCGGTGTTGTGGTGAGGAGAGCGCTCTTAAAGTTCGCAATCTATAGCCTGAATGAATTTTTTGACTGTGATATTTTTGATGAAATGAACTAACAGTTGGTGTAATTGTAAAAATGTCGATCGTTATGTACTTTGCAATTATTGTATATTTTTGACTTTTTTCTAGTATGGTTATACTGAAAATAAAGATTATTATTATTATTAATTTGCAAATAAGGATAACGTTTTTCGCCCATATTAATCCTAGATTATTGTATTATCACTACTGATTTAAATTTTTCAAGTAATAAATTGAAAATCTCAGTAAATGTGAAAAAACAATTTTTTTTTGCATAATTTTTATAACTCAGAATAAAAAAAATTTTCATGATTTTTTCGAACTGTAGAGGTTTTATTCTGAGTAATGAAAATTACGTAAAAAAAATTGTTTAATTTACAATTATTATTATTTTTCTATTAACTACTTGAAATAATTTCAATTATGGGTGATAATACAATAATCTATTATTGACACTAGCTCAAATCGCTATCCTTGATCACAAACTGGCCCTGTGTGGTCTGATGTTTGATTCACTAGTTTTGGGACATCCTGTACAATGACAGACATAATTCTGCATGTCGTTGCCATGGAGACATGACAGAATTTAAATCACTCATGTAAGATTTGGGCGCGCCCTGGTATTTATTTCCAGCATGCACTGTTTGGGAAAGTGACTCTTTACAACTTGATATGCATGCTGGAAAAGGGTTGAAGGCTCACGATTGTAGAAAAGGCTTATTCCCAATTTATGGTCATAACTCAAAATCTAGAAGTGATAGGCCAGTTCGATTTTCAGATTTGGATTAGTCGGTAAAAAGAGCTTGAGATTGTGTCATTTGATTTCTTCTAGCTGCTACAGTTCTCGAGATCCCCTCAGTAGACAACGAATTTTGCCAACCTGTACACCATTCAATAAATATCGATCAATATTTTGGTTATTATTGAGTACGATTTTGTATTTTTTGTAGTTCGTTACAAAAAAACTCTGCATATCAGAGAAGGCAGAGAGTCGAATTTTTCTAACATACTTTTTTGCAGGTATGATGTCGAAATAAAAAAAATTTCCAAGAAATCTATTGATGCTGTTGCATTTGTAAATAGAGGTTCAGTTTCTCTTGAGTGCAACTTATATTTTATCAATGAAATATTGAGAATAGAAAAGCCAGTTCTAATAACTGCTAGGGAAGACAGTTTGCCTGTACCTCCTCTAAGTAACTAGCTGATGGTATTCATTTATGTTCATCAGTAAACCTAATTCTTTTTCAAGGAACATATGTTGCCGACTGCACATCATGCAATGACAATAGGAAGAGAGATTGCAAGCGCTGTGGTTGTCATACTTGTGGCAAAAAAGATCGACCTGAAGAATTATTGCTATGCGATGAATGCAACATGGGTTTTCATATCAGTTGCTTAGACCCTCCCTTGGAAAAGATTCCAGAAGAGGATGAATGGTAATTCAGATACATTTTACTAGTAACGTTGGAAGATTAGTAGTCGTCCACTAATACAACGAAGAACAGCTTTATATTCACTACAGGAAAAGTTTAATGGCTTATATTTCAGGTTTTGTCCCGAATGTAAAAATGATGAGAATGCTATTGTCAGGGCTGGCGAATCTTTAAAAGGATCAAAAAAAAGAGATAAGATGCCCGCAACTAAGCAGTCTGGACGTGAATGGGATAATGGAATGGCATGTGCAGGTAGAACCAAAGAATGCACAATTGTCCCAAAAAATCATTTTGGACCTATACCTGGGGTAGATGTTGGTACCATATGGAAGTACAGGTCACAGGTTAGAATGAATTCTTCATGACCATTTGTTTGATTTCAAACAATGGATACTTTCTTAGGGCGTGTTTTTTTCAAACTTCGCTGATCGCCGACGACTGCGACTTAGTAGCGGCGAAAATTCCGTGGAAATATCTCTAATTTATTGTGTAGTCCATTCAAAAATGATTGACATCCCAGTAGGCCCTGAAAGTCCAGACGCAGCATATCTGGTCACAAAAGATCTTGAATTATTTCTGTAGTTTCACTCACAGAACTGGAATATATAAATATAACCTAAAATAATATATGAAAAAAGAAAAATTCAAATTCAGAGCATATTAATTCAAAATTGGTTTATAGGTTTGAAATTGGTAAGATTAATTCAAAAACATAATTCTTATCGTCTATCAGTGCATAGATTCACCTATAATAGGTCTATAGATCAATGCATATTCACTAAACCTACCTGAATTCCTCAACAAAAAATCGTATTGGATATTACCAACTTAAATTTGAGAAATTGCCATTTTCAATAATGTTGCATAGGGAAAGTGATTCGACTATTGGTAATTCCTATCACAAAGTATTGAGTTCACGAAAAATAAATGCATATTCAACAGTCGCTATGGAAACAACTATGTAATTAATAGAGAGTTGAAGTGCACACAGAACGTTAGCCTGAACGTAAACGTTAACGTGACAAATAACGTCAAATATAACGTTTACGTGTTGTAATGAAATTTGAGTTGAAGTGCTGCCATCATGAAACGTCAGACGTTAAACATAACCTATCAATTTGGATTTTGATTTCATTTTGCTGGAACTCTCTTTTATCTAATATTGAGCCTCGACAGTTGGAATAATATTTGAAATATTGATGTTCTAATGATTATATGCATAATAAAGAGAATTTTCAACTTGAAAGTATTTCATTATCAATGAAATGTTTAAGTGTTAGAGAAAAGAGAATCGCAGATGAGTTTCAGCCATTTCCTTACTGAATGTAATCTGATAACGAAGTTTCATAACTAAATACTTCTGATAACTTTAACATCAATGTTGATTTCCTATAACTTTCATTCATTATGAGAAAATACATGGGAAATATAAACAATGACTGTTTGAGGTTATTGAGAATTGCATTCAATAGTCAAAATTCGGCCATTCGCAAGTCATCGGTGCTACTCGTTCAACGTTCGGTTAACGTACGTCGATGTTTCCTCCTCCTTGCTGTATCCCGTTACCTGGAATAAATCTACAAAAAGAAGAAAAAAACAGAACAGACTTGTAATTTCTTAGTGCTAGTTGCGACTGTGTGCCCTCCTGTGACTAAAGAGACCCAACCGTGACCTGCAGATCCTTCCACACTCAGGGCATGGATGTTTAAGGTATACGTGGGAGACCGCTAGTTTACGTAGGCCGTAAAGCTGACGCTAACGTTAACGTTAAAAACTGACGAATGAGCATGCGTAGATGTCAATTATAACGTTAACGTTTACGTTCATGGCAGCACTTCAACTCTCTACTTACTCTAGAATGCTAATCCAGTAGTAAAAAATGCGGCGAAAAATTTACAGTTGTCGTTAAAGCGAATGCGCGACATTAGTTTATTTCAACTCGAACGTTGCTTATTCAATAGTGAAATAAAAAGCGGGAAAACTGTCATATTATTATGACAGTGGAAGAGCTCGTGTTTACGCAGTAAATGCTGACTGGGTATGATGTGTAAGCCTTCGAATTAAGGCGGTCAGAAATGAAGGAAATTAATTCAGATACATAATTTATCCATTGATATGAAAAACAACAATCCTATTCATCGTGATAGGAGTTGTGTTGACGAGGTCAAATAAAAATGAAACAATGGTCAGCATCTACTCTTCCTCGATGGAATGGTCTATCTGTTGATACTGAGAGTGATGATAGTTCTCTAGTACGATGTAGATCTTAACATTTTGTTGATTTTTACATCCATATACATATTATTATACAGAGTGTCCCGGATAAGATGGGAAATATTTTAATTGTGAGATAGAGGGTCGAGGGTCACGAAAAACCTCCTTATGTAGTGTTTATGAGTTCTAGATTCTGATTTACAGGGTGTTTTTCAAATTTGAATGGAAATTGAAACCACTCTATCTCCTGAAAGGAATCATCGATTTATCCGAAATTTAGAATGAAGATTACTTGCATGAGGTTCCAGAAAACTCCAATCAAATATCATTCGATTTGCAGGACCGTATCACATAAATTTGGACAGTCCTTAAAAGTTCGCGAAATCACCGTGTGAAATGAATTTCCTGATTTCTTCGATATCTTCGTAAATTGCAAAATTGATTTATTCAATTCGCCAAATGATATTGCATGACACCATCCAGGTTGCCGAGGACTGATTTTTTTTCTTGATAGTGGCAATAATTTTTCTTTAATTTCGATATTTAACATCCTATTCCTCTCACAGCTAACTGAATTCGGAATCTTCATGAATTTAATCAATTGAATATGCATTATTGAATGTTAATTTTAGTTTTCCTCTGACCGATTACATCAGTTTTCTGAAGCGTAACTAATAGAGATAGAGTGTCAGATAGAGAACACTATCTCACCTTAAAATGTTTTCCATCTTATCCGGGACACTCTGTATAATACCTACATTGAGTGGTCACCTCATTTTAGGTATATGGTTCCTGCTTTTGTACATGGAATCAATCCATCATCCATCAGCTATCTAACGATGCAAAGATATTCTGGGTATGCCATTTGGAATATGGAAGACGTAGGCTGTTTCCGGTATGACCGGGAGCACAGATTTGAACATATTTGGGGGGGATAGATTTTCAGCAGAAAATTGTGAATAATAATGAGGAAAGTGATCACGCCTAAACAGGGAGGCAATGAATTAAATAATGAGGATAAATTCAGATGCATACCACCCGACGATATGAATATCGACAAGTGTTACGATCTGAATTGAGCTAGCCAGTTTGTCATCGTCAAGGCCCCCAAATGGAGTACGCTCCACCGAAGAAAAGCAGATGCTGACCATGGTTTCGGCCTCATTTGGCCTCATCAGAGCAACATAGCATTTTTCCACGGTGGAGAACGTTTGGAATTGATGGAACTTTATTCAATGTTGTTATGTTCTAGTGGGTATTATTTATTTACCCACAGCGCCATCCAACATGAAACGGTATCCGATTCAATCCCCCCCCAGATAGAAACCAAGACGAAGACAATAGCATATGTCCCATATTTTCCCTAATTCAGTACGCCGGTTCGCCTTGCGAACGTCGGACGTATGATGGGAAGTCTGAGACGCGCTCGGTTCTCGACAGAATACGATGCCGGCGATACAATAATGAGGAAAGTGATCACGCCTAAACAGGGAGGCAATGAATTAAATAATGAGGATAAATTCAGATGCATACCACCCGACGATATGAATATCGACAAGTGTTACGATCTGAATTGAGCTAGCCAGTTTGTCATCGTCAAGGCCCCCAAATGGAGTACGCTCCACCGAAGAAAAGCAGATGCTGACCATGGTTTCGGCCTCATTTGGCCTCATCAGAGCAACATAGCATTTTTCCACGGTGGAGAACGTTTGGAATTGATGGAACTTTATTCAATGTTGTTATGTTCTAGTGGGTATTATTTATTTACCCACAGCGCCATCCAACATGAAACGGTATCCGATTCAATCCCCCCCCAGATAGAAACCAAGACGAAGACAATAGCATATGTCCCATATTTTCCCTAATTCAGTACGCCGGTTCGCCTTGCGAACGTCGGACGTATGATGGGAAGTCTGAGACGCGCTCGGTTCTCGACAGAATACGATGCCGGCGATACAATAATGAGGAAAGTGATCACGCCTAAACAGGGAGGCAATGAATTAAATAATGAGGATAAATTCAGATGCATACCACCCGACGATATGAATATCGACAAGTGTTACGATCTGAATTGAGCTAGCCAGTTTGTCATCGTCAAGGCCCCCAAATGGAGTACGCTCCACCGAAGAAAAGCAGATGCTGACCATGGTTTCGGCCTCATTTGGCCTCATCAGAGCAACATAGCATTTTTCCACGGTGGAGAACGTTTGGAATTGATGGAACTTTATTCAATGTTGTTATGTTCTAGTGGGTATTATTTATTTACCCACAGCGCCATCCAACATGAAACGGTATCCGATTCAATCCCCCCCAGATAGAAACCAAGACGAAGACAATAGCATATGTCCCATATTTTCCCTAATTCAGTACGCCGGTTCGCCTTGCGAACGTCGGACGTATGATGGGAAGTCTGAGACGCGCTCGGTTCTCGACAGAATACGATGCCGGCGATACAATAATGAGGAAAGTGATCACGCCTAAACAGGGAGGCAATGAATTAAATAATGAGGATAAATTCAGATGCATACCACCCGACGATATGAATATCGACAAGTGTTACGATCTGAATTGAGCTAGCCAGTTTGTCATCGTCAAGGCCCCCAAATGGAGTACGCTCCACCGAAGAAAAGCAGATGCTGACCATGGTTTCGGCCTCATTTGGCCTCATCAGAGCAACATAGCATTTTTCCACGGTGGAGAACGTTTGGAATTGATGGAACTTTATTCAATGTTGTTATGTTCTAGTGGGTATTATTTATTTACCCACAGCGCCATCCAACATGAAACGGTATCCGATTCAATCCCCCCCAGATAGAAACCAAGACGAAGACAATAGCATATGTCCCATATTTTCCATCAATTCCAAACGTTCTCCACCGTGGAAAAATGCTATGTTGCTCTGATGAGGCCAAATGAGGCCGAAACCATGGTCAGCATCTGCTTTTCTTCGGTGGAGCGTACTCCATTTGGGGGCCTTGACGATGACAAACTGGCTAGCTCAATTCAGATCGTAACACTTGTCGATATTCATATCGTCGGGTGGTATGCATCTGAATTTATCCTCATTATTTAATTCATTGCCTCCCTGTTTAGGCGTGATCACTTTCCTCATTATTGTATCGCCGGCATCGTATTCTGTCGAGAACCGAGCGCGTCTCAGACTTCCCATCATACGTCCGACGTTCGCAAGGCGAACCGGCGTACTGAATTAGGGAAAATATGGGACATATGCTATTGTCTTCGTCTTGGTTTCTATCTGGGGGGGATTGAATCGGATACCGTTTCATGTTGGATGGCGCTGTGGGTAAATAAATAATACCCACTAGAACATAACAACATTGAATAAAGTTCCATCAATTCCAAACGTTCTCCACCGTGGAAAAATGCTATGTTGCTCTGATGAGGCCAAATGAGGCCGAAACCATGGTCAGCATCTGCTTTTCTTCGGTGGAGCGTACTCCATTTGGGGGCCTTGACGATGACAAACTGGCTAGCTCAATTCAGATCGTAACAATTGTCGATATTCATATCGTCGGGTGGTATGCATCTGAATTTATCCTCATTATTTAATTCATTGCCTCCCTGTTTAGGCGTGATCACTTTCCTCATTATTGTATCGCCGGCATCGTATTCTGTCGAGAACCGAGCGCGTCTCAGACTTCCCATCATACGTCCGACGTTCGCAAGGCGAACCGGCGTACTGAATTAGGGAAAATATGGGACATATGCTATGTCTTCGTCTTGGTTTCTATCTGGGGGGGATTGAATCGGATACCGTTTCATGTTGGATGGCGCTGTGGGTAAATAAATAATACCCACTAGAACATAACAACATTGAATAAAGTTCCATCAATTCCAAACGTTCTCCACCGTGGAAAAATGCTATGTTGCTCTGATGAGGCCAAATGAGGCCGAAACCATGGTCAGCATCTGCTTTTCTTCGGTGGAGCGTACTACATTTGGGGGCCTTGACGATGACAAACTGGCTAGCTCAATTCAGATCGTAACACTTGTCGATATTCATATCGTCGGGTGGTATGCATCTGAATTTATCCTCATTATTGTGAATAATATTCCATAAACGTCTTATAGGTCATCGCGGTGAATCACCATGTATAAAAATGAACGCAATATAATGAACTGGCTAGTCCCTTTTTATCTTTCCAATGCTGCTTGTTGTCAGTCGATGACGATATCCTCTCAGCACATTCAATTAAAAATTAAATAGAATATACCGAGTGGTCCCGGAGATATAGATATGACTTTTGGCAAATATGGACCAAATGAATTCTACATATGAAATACCTAAGAAGGTTCAAGTTTCAGATATGTAACTTCAAAGACGAAGAAGTTATGAGTAGGTACTTTTCGAAGTACCTACTCATTTTTCACAGGATATAGGAAACGTGGATGGTCCAAAAACTAAACCCAACTAATGCCGACGTTTCGCGGAAATATTTCCACTTCTTCAGGGCTACAAAAGATACAAGATCTTATCTTACATAAATCTAATCATATAAAATCCATCAACACAGAATGCAATAAAGGCTGAAATAACATTTAAAATTTTGTTTCGTACTCTTGGAAATTTTAAATGTTATTTAAGTCTTTATTGCATTCTGTGTTGATGGATTTTATATGATTAGATTTATGTAAGATAAGATCTTCGAAAAATTGTATCTTTTGTAGCCCTGAAGAAGTGCAAATATATCCGCGAAACGTCGGCATTAGTTGGGTTTAGTTTTTGGGCCATCCACGTTTCCTATATCCTGTGAAAAATCTAGAATTATGATCTCTTGAAAATGTTGGTGCCGAGTGTGATGTCAGCCCCAAATCATAGAAATGCGAATTACTCAAAAAGTATAAGGGTGCTTGAAAAGTTTTATATTGAGTACTAAATATTGAGCTTAGTTTCAGAATTTGTTTTACCAACTTTTCGCTAACTTCACGCGGCCTCTCCTCAGTGCTGCGATATAGTCTTCTGGTTTGAGGATGTACTGCGGGATCTCACCGAGCATTTGTTTTGCAGAAGCGTATTGTTGGCGCGTTGTTTGGGCTCTATCCCCATACCTCGTGTAGGGAGTACTTTCGTTCCCGTGGACTCCTGACACTTCCATCCTTGTATGTTAACCACCTCATGATTTATGTTCATGACATGAGATTCAGGATTCCTAGACTCTATGACAACCATTCATATGATACTCGCGGTTGTCGGAGATTCTACCACTCGGGCTTGAACCATGCATTTCATGAGAAATCTCCGATAATATCAGGTATTCAGATATATGATGTTCTAACGCAGTATTTAATTGAGAAACGTCCTTCGGAGTTCAGGCGTGAGCTGAGATCGATTCTCGCCAATGGCTCTTATTATAGCGTCAGTGAGTTCGTCTCAGCAATGAGACCTATAATTTTTTTGTTTTATATGTATTTGAGTATTTGTATTTTTGACTTTATTGTTCACTTGATTTGTACTCTTTTTCCCAGTTCATTATAAAACTTTTCAACTCACTAACGTCATTGTATATTCAGTGGAATACAGACTTTAGCCTTGCGGCTTTCACACTCCTCTCCAGAGGAAAATTCACTTATCCCAGATATCTCAGATATCAAAAGGATTAAGCTCTGTTGGAACCCTTTCCAGGTTTTCGGGCTCGTGGTGGTGGTCGGGTCCGGGTCGCTCCTCGGCTCCCTGCTGTAGGTTGGATTCCTGCTCCACCCGCACTTCCTGTCGGAGCAGACGGTGTTGCTCTGCATTCCCCATGTACTTGCGAACAGTTCTCGCCGTTCCGAGCAGTACCGCCTTCTGCATGACTTTACATTTTCGTCCAACTGAAGTTTCCTCAAGTTCTCTAGTAGTTTCTTCGGTATCAGGCCTGTAGATGAAATGACAATAGGGATGGTCTTGATATCTTTCAGCTTCCACTGTCTTCTGGTTTGTTCCTCGAGATCTCTGTATTTTGAAATTTTTTCAGTGTGCCTATCTACAAGATTGTTATTTTTTGGAATTGCCACGTCGATGAATAGTGCTGTGTCCTCATCCTTATTGAGCAATATGAGGTCTGTTCTATTGTGGGTTATTTTCCGGTCTGTGAGAACAGTGCGATCCCTGTAGAGCTTGTGATATTCGTTTTCCAGCACAGCATCCGGATGGTTATTGTAATAAGGAACCTTTTTCGAAGTTTTAGTGCCAATTCTTGGTGAAGAATCTTGGCAACAGCATCATGTCTATTTTTGTACTCCGTGCCGGCGAACTTCTGACATCCTCCAGTGATGTGCTGGATAGTTTCATGTGTCGCACAGCCTTAACGACAGCTATCGTCGGCCACTGAGGCATCCTTGGCGATATATTTCATGTAATTTCTTGTTGGAATCGCCTGATCCTGGATGGCGAGCATGAAGCCCTCTGTCTCAGGAAACAATCTTCCTGAAGTCAACCAGTGGTTCGACGCAGACAGTAATCATGGTTGACCTCGTTCTGGTGCCTTCCATGCAAAGGTTTTCCAATCAGTTTCTGCATTTTACTTTCTGCAGAGTGTTCGACGGTTTCCAAATGATCCTGTTGTAGCTTTAACGGTGTAGAACTATCAGCAACACAAACTACTCTATGGAGTTCTGACGAAGCGGCCTTGTTCAGGAAATATTTTCGAAGTCCTTCAATTTCCTGGGACATACGTTTGGACAAATCAACAATTCCTCTACCCCCAAGATGTCGTGGCAGCTCTGTCCGTTCTATTGAGCTTTTGGGGTGATGTTTATTGTGTTTAGTCAGCATCGTTCTTATTTTTCTCTGTGAAGCTGCTAAATCGGTGGTCGTCCAAGGTATAATACCAAATGAATAGCTCAGCGCCGAGCAAGCGTAGGTGTTAATCGCTTTTATCAGATTCTTGCTGTTGAGACCAGTTTTCATTATCCTTTTCAATCTACGGGTGAACTCCTCCGTTAATTCTTTCTTCATCTGGGTCTGATTGATTTTTCTTGCCTGTTTTATGCCTAGATACTCGTATGTGTCTCCTTCCTTTAATGCTTCAATTTCTGCACCTTCCTTGAGTTTGAACGTACCATCTTCTATTTTCCCTCTCGTTATGTTTAGCAGTCGACATTTTTCTAGTCCAAACTTCATTTTGATGTCTTCCGAGAATCCTTCCACCATTTTTAGCAACAGTTGCATTTGTTTTTTGGTAGATGCGAAGAGATTCAAATCGTCCATGTAAAGAAGATGATTCAGTTTCATCATAGTCCTACTGCCGCTCTTGATGGAAAATCCGTAGTCCGCAGAATTCAATCTATGAGACAAGGGATTCAGGGCCATGCAGAACCACAGAGGGCTCAGCGATTCTCCTTGGAAAATTCCGCGTCTTATTATAATAGGTCCTGTTGTAATGGAGCAATCTGCTGCTTTCATTTGAAGACTAGTACGCCAGTTATATCTCCTCAGGCGTTCTGCATACAGACTTGATTTTTGCTTTAGAGTGTCGAGGCAATGGTGAGCTGTAGCATTCTCCGTCTTTTATTATTATTATTATTATATTATTCTTCCACTGAATTGTCGTGTTTGACCCTTCCTGGATTAAATTCTGAGATCGTGTAATTACATCTTTTGATTTCCTTTGAAAAAACTGTTTAGTGAAAGAAAACTCTCTCACGACGACTTCCTGGAGCTTGAATGATTCAGTGAACTCTGTATCATATGCTTTCTTACGGCAGTTTTCAATAAACCTATCTATCCATCGTTCCACTTACTGACGATTGGTAATCATTGGTAACCATTCTAAAATATATATATATATATATATATATATTTACATCTGGCATACTTTATTGCGTCCTTTCAAAAAGCAACCTTATTGCGTCTCCCAGAAATACGCTACCTAGGTGGAATCTGATCGAAGTATATTAATCTACGCAAAAAATTACGTAGTTTGGTCGTTTCAGATCTCAGATATCTTTATTAATAAAGAAGTTGATATACGCACATTATTGCGTCCTTTCATGGTCCTACCATTAGTGCGTCCGGCGTATATTTTGTTTTCATATGTAGCACAATGCTGCGTCCGAATTTTATTCAATCTTTCACCATTAGCATGTTGTTGCGTCCAGCGTAGTTGCCACATATGTTTTAGAATCTGGTACAGTAGGATTATTCGAACTCGATGACGTGATCGTATTATAACATTGGCTCCACCTCTATATGATGGCTCTCCACCTTAGTTTGTGGACTGCTCACTTGGGGAATCGTATTTCAGAATGTTTCAAACACTCTTTAAGTGTCTTTTTGTCAAGAAGAGCTGTGATGATTATGTAATAATTTTAAAAACGTTATATATTTCATTTTCGTTTTTTTTTAATAACAAATGAATGTGAGAGAGTGGTGCTCTGGAGGTAACTTGAATTAGGAATGCATTAACTGCAGAGTTGTTAGTTTATCCTACGTTTATCCTATGAACAATTTGGCAGTCTGGAGAGTCAACTACTCTCTCAGGGTAGTTAAATGGACGGCGAATGAAATTCCCGAGTTCGATAGAAGAGTTTGAATATGAATCGTAGCCTGCATCCTAGCTCTTCGATATACAAGGACTCTCTTTGCTTATAGAAGGACGAAACCATTGAGCATATCCTCAGTGACTGCCCAGCGGCAGACAAGCTTCGCTCAGGCTGGTTCAAAGCGATCTCATGAACTACTCCTCCTCCTCTTCCCTTTGGAAGATGGCACTGGAGGTAGAAGTTTAGCTCTTTGATCTTGTTTGTGTGCCACAATAGACCGCTTTGGTCGCGGTACTCGCGGTAGCAGGTCTGGGGGATTCGACAGATGCGCTGAACAAACTGTAACTGTAACTCTTCGATACAAAGGATATACTTTCCTCGAATGCAGGAAGACAGGGGTTTCAAAGTTTGCAATACCAAAATTATACACAAAAGTTGGAAATGGAATAAGATTATTGAGAGGTCGAGACCCACTCAAGGGAATAGTAGCTCATCATAAAATCAAAGTCAAAGAGCTGGAGTGCTTCGGAGGAGCTAATATCCGACATATGAATCGATCTTAAGCTAGTAGGAAAATCTATCACGCCAGCAAAACAAAAGATATTAGAGAGCCTGATTAGACAAGCAAAACTGAAGTTTTCATTCGAATATCATATGAGTAAGCATATACTTTATATATTTCAAGAGATTGAAAGACCATGACTTGCTGTAAAAATCATCTTCTGCTTTTCTGGAGTCGGCTGAGCTGATGTCGGAAACGGGAGGATTTGTTTTAGGTAGTATAAGAAGAATATAATGCAAGTGGTCACCTCAACATCTTGCAGGGCTAGCCGTGATCGACGAAAACTCTTATGCACATCTTGTCCGCTTGCAGAATTCATACTCTATCAGGGTATATAGAGAGACACAATGCGAATTCCTTACTTCCATCTGAGAAAAGTTTATGGCATAGACAAATAACCAAAGCTCTCATTTGTACCTCCAAAGACCAAAGCAGTTTTTGAGAATGATAAAGCTCGCATATATTGCAATTAAGCTTTTTCAACAACTTGGCATATGCCAAGTTGTTGAAGAAGCGTGTATATACACGCAAGGGCTCGATAAAGTTCTGCCAGAAAAAGAGCTCAAAGAATTTCTTGTGTCGTATTCCCTTCGCTGCTAAAAATAATGTGGTAGTGAACGAAGAACAGAAAAGTGAAAAATACAAAGGATCAATGTTCGAACAGGGGGCTTCATACCCAGGGCACAAAGTTTGAATGGTAATTCTGATTGAAGAATTTTTAGATCTGAGAACTAATAACGTAACTGAATTGGAGATTATTCTGGCCTGCAGAACTCTGGCAGAATGAAGGACTATCTCAAGAACGTGGGGACAACACCTGGTTCTGTCACTAGGGCAAGAAAAGGGGTTCTGGACGTGACAATGTTCAACGCAGCTTCCAGAAGAAGTGTTAAATCTTGGGAAATGTTGACCTAACCATCAATCTCTGACCAAAGGATAATCGAATATAAAATAACAGGGGAGGAACTGATCTACCATTAAGATTCATCTGAAGCAAAACTTACAACAGTTCGAAACTAATTGGCCAAACCTCTCGGACTACGATCTGGAACAAAAAGTCTATTAGGGAATTTTGGAGGCCTTCCACTCCAGTTATCCACTCCCGTAAGTTTGGACGAGTGAGGATGCATCTAATTAATCCTATTCGTGCATGGACTCATGCCGACGATTTTGAAATCTTTGGTGATCTAGGCTCTATTGAAGACTGCGTTTCCTGCAGCGTGCTTTGTGGACTAATTCTTGATTTGGTGTGGCAGAAATCAACTACCATTGAGCATTTTTGAGTGCAATGTCACCACGTACACCAGGAAAAAGGACTATTTATTGTATAGTTATAGTCTTGATGGCAGCGTCCTGAGCAAAAAAAACGGAGATAAAAGATCTTGGCGTTGTTTTGATCAAAGTTTCACATTTGTTCCTCATGTTAATCATTTACTTGGTACGAGGCCAAGAATGTATGAATTCATCGTGCGTAATAGCAGATATTTTCTGATCCGGAAACCATGATTTTGCTGTTCAATACATTTGTGACGAGCAAACTGGAGTTTGGATGCATTGCTTGGAACCCAATATACGATTGCCATACACATCACAATGACATATATTCCGAGAGCTGGCGACGAAAATTGGCAAAAGATTTGTAATGGATCATAATTAAATATGAGTTAGTTTTGATGGTGTATATGAAACAGCACCCACGCTAAAAGGTCAGGTAGTGGAACATCTGACGGCGACGCCCTTTGATTTATATAAAATTACAATATCCGTACTTTGGGGTGACTGCTGACTGCCTCTCTTCTATTGATTTGTGGTCTGAATATTTTATTCACAAATAATATATGATATTTGAGCAGTAAATGCAGTTTCAGCCAATACAATTCTTCTGAAACAACATCGTCAAGGCAGCAACCGAGGCAGCAACTTATGTGGTGTACTTACACACCGCGTTTCACTAAAATGAGATCTGACCACTTTTTCAAGTTTTCTGTTCTATTAACTAGTGACAATTTTCAATCATTACAAAATACTTGTAGAGTGTGTTGTAATTTCATATACCTACATCAAAGCGCGTCGCCGCTAGATGTTCCACTACCTGACCTTGAGAGTAGGTGCTGACTTATATACATATCATATTAAATTATACGCCAGTACAAAACTTTTGCCGAATTTCGTTGCCAGCTCTCGGACTAATGGAGGCTGTTCAGAGAAGTTTTTTCGAGTAAGATCATGCTGTTTTGTTGAATAAATTCGGTGCAGTTAAGCTTGATGTCAGGAAGGGCTTTGTTTGTTTGAGCTTCCTTCCTGGACCCTTGAATGGCACATCTACTCGCTAGAGTAGGATTTCATGTAGGACGCCCAAGTTCTAGACCCGTACGCTTGTTCAACCTTACTACGCTCAGAACAAATATATTGTTTCAGTCATCTGTGTACAATATGATTTGTTTTAAATTCAATCAGATCTCGCATCTCTGTGATATACACTTTGACAAACAGTCCTTATTAATTAATATATTACAACATATATACAAAAGTTTACATAATTTGTAGAACTTTTTAATTTTTGTGGTGAAGTCACTTCTAATCCCACAGCACTCAGAATACAAAAGGTCATGGCAAAATGAGTAATCAACCCCACAATATCGCTCAATAAGCCAGACAGATAATTCACCGAAGGAGAACAGGAACGATCTTTCAGTTTTTCCAAAACAACCTTCACAGGTAGTAAACCCATAACTAGAATCGATACAGCAATATAGACCAAGAAGAAGGAAGATTGGGATATTTAAAAGACGATGTTTGGAGTGGGCAATGAACACCTTCAATCTATATAGATCACCAGAAGTGTAAAGAGAAATCCTAGAAGAGATTCGTCTTCATCTTCTGAAGATAACCAGAAGCTGCTTAGAATGAGTCATATACACAGAAAATGGAGAAGGACAAAAGTTCCCTTCACACCAAAATGGGGACCCACAATCTTCAAGAACAATTAATTCAACATCGTTTCTATTGAAGACGATGAAGAAAGTAGTAGATAACAACATAAGAACATAGTATCTGGAGAATACACCAATTCACAAAGGCCAGATGGCCTACAGGACGACCGATCAACAAAAACTGCTCTGTATGACCGTATGACTCCTAGGTTCCTGGTCCCTCGGGAACTAAAGGAAATGAAGAGGCAAATACACTTGCCTCTAGCAACAAGGGAACTTGACGTTTATTCATCCACTGGAATAAAAAAATTTTAATTCACAAGTGAAATGAGATGACATAAGCATAAGCGGATAAAGCGATACCTTTCATGTCAATTTATAAATCCGATAATTCTCTGGGAAGTGTTATCGTTTGATTTCCAATTGAAGTGGAATAAAATTCACGTGAGTTAAAATTTTTTTTCATTCGAAAAAATAATAATGACAATATCAGTTAAAAGAACACCATAAGGGCACTTCAATCGGACCTGCTATTGCTCTAGAGACAGAATCCAATTCTTCACCTAACAGACTTTCTTTATGACCTTGGAGCTTAGGAAGCTAATTCATTTCAGTTGTGCAAATACAACTTGGTTTACTTGTATACACAGTTGCCAGATTTCGGACGCAACATTATGCGTCGTGTGAAAGATGTATATTGACTGTATATCAGTTTTCATCATTTGAAGCGCCCTCGAAGCGGAATTTGCGTGAACTAAAAATATACTTTAGGTTTCATGAGACGCACTTTACTGCGTCTGGAGATATGTTTTTCAACATGGAATAACTCTCTTATCAAAGGATGAATGAAATCTATAATTGTTCCAAAGATAGCTCTCGACGTCCTTCACGATTTGCGACCACCCCTGTCGTTGAATCCCTCGAAATACCAGAGAAAACTTTGAAAAACAATGCTGCGTCCGGTATACGGACGCAGTATTATTCAGGACGCAATATTGTATGGCCCAAAGACAATGTATGGACGCAACATAGTATGCTGGATAAATATATATATATATATATATATATATATATATATATATATATATATATATATATATATATATATATATATATATATATATATATATATATATATATATATATATATATATAGTTATAAAGTGTTAATACCACCTCCAAAATAGTAACTCGTTTAACGCTCTCACCTCATATATATCGATGTCACCTCCGAAATCGGAGGTGACAACGTTTTGCCTTGTTTTTTAGCTTGTTAGATTCAGGAGGCTTCAGGGACCAACATATCAAAAAATCGTTTTGAGGTCACAACGCACCCCCTTTATGTACTGAACAATCTTTTAGTTCGAGTGTATATCACTGGCGCTAGTGTGCTGAGCTGTATATCGGAGAATTACTCTGAAAGACTCTTTGCTCGTTTGCACCTCCGAAAATGGCAACGTTGTACTGTGCAAGCAGATGTAGACAGGCGGAATATCAGTATACGGAGGAATTAAGTAATGAGAGGCGCAGCGCGTTTTCTCCTCCATTATTGCAAGCCAGGCGGCATATCTCAACGATTTTTTATCGCATTCCTTTGTAGGGGAAAGAATCACGTGAAAGAGAACCAATCTTGGCTCTCTCGAATGGGATTATGACTGTTTATATTTCATCGTGCGTATATCTATGCATCCGTTGAACTTCTTTCATCTCAAGCTTACACTATAATTCTGAATTTGGCGAACTATTTCATTACCTATCTGAAAACGAATCGATTTGAGTCTTGTCCATAATGATATTTCTTCTCTCTATGGAAATGATCAATATAGATAATACTACCTATTAGTATAACGAATAATCAGTATTGTATCATTGCATATAATAAAATAACCTGTTCAGAGAAAAACATTTTTTGGATAAGAAAATTCAGATGTTAATGGTGATGAATATTCAAGGACAATGAGCCAATCCGAAAATTTTCATTTCAGAATCAGGAGAAAAAAATGCTACAAATTTCACAATATCACAGAAATGAACAACGTCGGCTAAACCGAATGTTTGACATTGTGTTATTTCAAATGGAACGCTCTTTATATTTTTCTTGAATCAGATTTCTCAAAGATTTTGAGGAATCCTTTGCTCAGAAACATCTCTTTTATTATCGATTATGTTTAAATATTGGATTTTCCCAAAAATTTGAAGAGCTTGTAGCATCTCTCTGGTTTAAATATTTCAGTGATGTATCATAAAGAAAATTACCAATTATATCGAAACAAGTAAGATTTTATGAAGAATTCGCCAAAACAGATTTGCATTTTTCGATAGATCATACAGGGTGTAAGGGAAAAAATAAACAATATTGAAGTCTTTGGAAGGCCTCGAGTCAACATATTTTGAAATTGCAACCATATTTTTGTCAAGATATAATGAATCTTCAAAATGAAGTTAATAATATAGATACATACTCGGATACATATGATTGAGATACAGATGATTGATTAACTTCTACTATCTAAAATAAAAAAGTACATAGATAAAATATAGCTATATACAGGATATCTGTAAACAAATGCGAAGGAATAAGGGAGATGATTCCTTAATGAAAATAAGCGGGGGTATTTCCTGTAAATTTTCCAAATTGACAGCCCTTCCAAGATACAGCCTTTGGAAGGCGATGACGAGTTTACAGTTTTTAATTTTTTTTACAGGATCTAAAAAACACTGAGTCATAAAACTATACATATTATGAAGCACTGAGTAGATTGTTACCAGTTTCAACTTCGGCAAGCTCGTAGTTTAGGCGGTAAATTCCTATCGATTTTTTCAATGTGTCTCTCCCTTAAATTCAAAAATTTCTGTGAAAATGTTGAAATTTGAGTTATTATGCTATTGTCATAGAAGTATACGAAACTAGCAGGTCGGGGGATCCAAGATTTCGGGCCGATTCACCTTAAAAAAACATAATAAAATGAATTTCGTGAATACCTACCGAGGCTGAAAACCACTATTCTCCGCTATAAAAAATTAGTATTATTCCAATAATATACCGACTTAATGAATGCTACATTGCTATTACTATAAGGCCCAGTTGTTCAGTTCAGGATGAGGCCGAGATTTAAGATGATCCTAGATCATCTTACAGAACTGAACTGAAATGTCAAAATCAATCTAGGATAAACTTTAATCCCGAACTGAACAACTGCTATACATGTAGAGTTTCGGATTTTGCGAGAATCTACTACTTTTTCTTCAAAACAACAACTACGCTGAAGGAAATGTGATTGACTGTTAGCGACGCGGAATATCAACCATCTAAATTTTGTAGTCCATACAAATTTTTTTGAACTCTCATCATACTATATAGCAGTCGGATACTGAAATCCGTCATTTGTCAAAATGAGTTGTAAGTTCATAGACTGACCAACATTTTCGAAAGCTATTGATCTATTAATTAAATCGTTCTATAATTGGTCCTAAATTGACAGTAGTATTGTGAAAAACGATATGCAGCGGATTATCTAAACACGAAATAAATTCTGAAATGTTTCGGATCATAAGGTTAATTGAATAAGTATCTTGTTCGTATCATTTGTTGAACTTCATTATTCTAAATATTCTTCAATGAATGAAAATATAATATCAACACACATAATTTTTTGATTTATTCGTCATCAAATCATTAAATAAATCGTTTCTCGAAAAGTTTCGAGTCTTGGGGCAAATATAATATTGAATTATTTACATCATTATTTGTCGAACTTTAAAGTTCTGAATGAATTAAAATCTAAACTTGACAATATACGAGACAGTTTTTGCAAGAGTTTCAATGAAATCTGAAAATTTTCATCATTCTGGAGCATTCTGGACATCAATAATTCTCGAATCCTCCATGGAATAAATTCAATTTCATCCAATATAACACGCAAAACGAAATGTTACTCGAACTCATCTTGAGCAATTCGTTCCTAAAAAGCTCGAATCAGGTAGAAAAGTTTGAACCCTTCGTATCAGCATTAACACGTGTTTTGCAGTAAACAGATGCCGATTTCATTTTCAACGGGCAATGTAACCAGGGTCGGGGGGATGAACCAGAGTCTCTGGATGAACGTTTCTCACAACAAGAAGAATTTGAATTTTCATATGAGGGTGAGGGCATTTGTTTCAAAATTTTCAGAGTACAAGGAGTATACAGGGTGTTTCACGAGTAAACAGACAAATGAAAACCGTGAATAGAGGGCATTGCGCTGAGTTCAAAATCACCCCATATACAGGGTGTCCCAAAACTAGTGAATCGAACGTCACACCACGATAGAGTAAACCAAATATTATCGAATGACACCAACATTAGTTCAACGAAAACGTACCGTTTCCAAAATAATCAGAATTTTATTAAAATACCTAAAGTTTCCGATTTTCGAACTATTTTTCTTAATAACAGGGCCAGTTTGTGAAGAAGGATATCGATTTTAAATTATATTGAACTAAGATTATTGTTTTATCTCCCCTAATTGAAATTATTTTAAGTAGTTAATCGATAACCATAACCTAAGTCTCGACCTAAGTTGATGTTAATTGAAACAATTGTTTTTTCTACATGATTTTTAATACTCAGATTAAACAGGGGTGATAATATGGGAGAAAAACGCTATCGGCAACAGGTTAGGTTTCCTCAGAAACCGTACATTTTCGCTCAACTAATGTTGTTGTCATTCGATAGTATTTGATCTACTCTATCGTGGTGTGACGTTTGTTTCGATAGTTTCGGGGCACCCTATATATAGGTTTCTTCAGTGTTTTTTGAAATTTCTCGAATTTCCGTTCGGCTATAACTCCTGAAGTTCTCTATCAAGTCGACTGAAAATTTATATTTAGCCTTGAGTTGTTAATTTCATTGAAACAGAGCATTTAAATTCGACAAAAATCAGGACCGGGCTCAGTGAGGCTTTACTTAACTTCAAACTCATAAAAACACCGTGTATGTAGTTTTTTAATAATAATTTAAACTTTTTTGTTATTTGCATTATTATTGTCTCAAAATGAATTGATTTTTGGGTTGCCCTACCTGTTGATCATGTTCTAGAAAAAATTGTTTTGGTCAGACGCCTCTAAGGAATAGAGGACTTCATGAAAAATAGAAATTCTGCAAAATAGTCATTCACAATGATGAAATGTTTCAAAATTGATAATGCACAAATATGGATGGAAAAACTACGCTATCTTGAAACTAAATATTAGAACTTGATCTTCAGAATTAATCTATTTTTCTATGGACAACTAGTTGTGTGAATGAAAACAAAGAAAGAAATCGCGGGGTGTCAGATCTGGAGATCTAGCAGTCCAATGTTGGGGTCCTACCCTTCAAATGAAATGACCTGAAATACTGGATATGGACCAATCCATAGATTTCCATAGATCCAATAATGAATATAACGGAATAAGTGAAGAATTCGAAAGTGCATTTATCATACTTATTCGAAGTGCCAATCATTACCTTCACTAAAAGACCAAATGAGGTGAAAATCAATTCGAAAAATTACTTCAGGTCCACGTTGTCCATAAAAAGCGATTCATTCGGAAGATATCAAGTTATAATTATTATTTTCATGATAGCGTAGTTTTTTATTGCTATTTTTGTTTATTATCAATAATAAAGCTTATTATCACTGTGAATGATTTATCTGAATAACCAGATATGCTAAAATATCAAAAAAGAAAAAATTCAGTTGCACATTTCCAATTCCATTTTTAGATTTCCACATCTGATTGGCGATCATATTCATACCATTAATTATTGTGAAGTAAAAGTCAATATGCAGCGCTGTTTTTTCTAGTGGCATTTCACCACCAAATAATTATTCATTAAAAATTATCCACTTATAAAGCATACCAAATTTTCATTGATTTTGAGGAAATCTATGCAGATACCTGAAAAATTCAAAATTATGACGAAAAAAACTACAAACAGAGTGTTTTGCATGAGTTTAAGTTTGAATATGGCCTCAATGAGTCCGGTCCTGTGTTCGTCAACTTTTAATGTTCTGTTTTATTGAAACTTACAAGCTTAAGCGGATAATGAGTTTTTAGCCGAATACAACTGAATTATTTGGAGTTATAGCTGAACGAAAATTCGGGAAATTTGAATAAACTCCTCTGTATATCGGAAACGGAATGCACAAGACACACATATGAGGTGTTTTTGAACTCAGCTCAATGCCCTCTATTCACGGTTTTCGTTTGTCCGTTTACTTGTGAAACAACCTGTGTACTGAAAAATCGCAAAAGACACCTCGAGCAATTAAGAAATGCCTATAAATCGAGGAGTTTCTTTTGATCAGCTATGATGGAAAATGTCAATATCCAGATATTATTATTATTTATATAATAATATCTCGAAAACCAGGGCACTTTTACCAAACGTAAAATATATTTATCTGAACCGCCAAAGAGTCCTCTACGCCCAGGATCCATATTATCCATTCATTACGCCACACCCTGTATAATTATTATCATTATATCAATGTATTGAAAATAAACAGACATGAATACGAGCCAGTTGTTTTGTGAGGTGAAGCCCCTCTTGCTTCAAACATCTTTTAATTATTTTGACTACTATTCACGCAAGATGATTTTTGTTGAAGAATTCAACATTCTTGTAATTATCCGTTTATTTCTTCAAGAGATACCCATTCCCTACCACCTTTGATTATTCAACTCAATGCTAACACTGCATCAAATGCATTTCATCTTCGGGTTGATTTTTTTTAATTCTACAACTGATGTAACGTCTTCAACCTCCAGCCAAAGAAGATAAACAACAGTAATTCTCCTCAAGCTACTGATCACTTGTATTTTCCATATAAATAAATAGATTTGGTATGTCTTCAATCAGTTTGTATAAACGTCAATTATGTTCGTTACATATTTTCGACTCAATATTTTCCGAAGTGATTTGACATTGTGATGAAATACGTAATTACTGAGAGACTCACGTAGAACGGACTACGTAGCACTGATTTAAAACTCAAGAATGTTTCGACAAGCGTCTTAACCCAACATTTTCGTACCATACAGAGTGAAAGGTATCCAATTTCCATGGCCAATCCAGTGCTAAAATGAAAGTGAATGAAGTATAGAAGCTGAAAGTAAAACGTATATCTTTATTGATTCATTCAGGAAAAACATTTATATGAAGTTCCTAATGTCGTGAATATAATGCCCAAAAATTAGACTACTATTTCATACCAGAACAAATTCGGTAAAATTGTCTTTCGAATTAATCCTATATGTCACCAAAAATTTCATTTTCATGCATCATTCATTTTGGGACCCATATGGTATTAAACTCCCTTATCGGACGAAGTATCGTAGACATAAGCATATTTATCCAAAACTGTCCAAATTCATTTACACCGAGATCACGAACCTTATCAATCAATTATCAGCGTATGAAGTTTATTAATATTATCTAGTATCGTTCTCGAACTATTTACAGGTTTCAATATGTGTGAATGAATCGGAAGAGCAGCTGTATTCTATATATGAGTAGAATTCGAGCTGTCTTACTTTCTGTCCTCCTAAAATCTGACAACGTTGCGGGAGGTGAGAGCACACTACTAATAAGAAATATATGCGGAGGTAGTAAGGTCTGATTCGTTTGAATAAAAATTTTTCGATAAAAATCTTTTCCCCTCTTTAGGTACCCCTGCTATTTAACTTCCCCTCTACATATATAAACAAAAATTATTCCAATGATATAACTCCTTCACCCGGAGGTCAGGTCGCCCAATGAACTTAACGGAGGTAACAACGCACTACGGGTTCATATATATATATATATATATATATATATATATATATATATATATATATATATATATATATATATATATATATATATATAATTCCCGCCTAGTATGATGCTTCTTGACAATTATTTTTTCATTTTCTTCATCATTTTTCATATATTCCTTTACGTCATCCTCTGTTACGTCCCTGCTATTGGACCAACATACATCCATTGTCTTCGAATGGCGCCCTGAATTGGTGCAGTTTTATTAGCTGGTTTCGTTCTGCAACGTGTGGTGTTATTTGTTTTTCATCTTCTTTTCGATACCGTTCTCCATTCATTTTCCTCGTTTGCTCCTTTGTTTGCGGGTCTGTATACTTTGGAAGAGTCAACCTCTTTGATTTTTAGGATGTCAGTTGTCGATGTTGACTGCATACCATTCGATGGTTGGAGTTGACTTGTTTGTTTCCGTGTCGCATTTCTGAAAGTTTTTCGATTTCTTATCTTGTTTACTTCCATTTTTTATTAGTTCTTCGTAGTTTCTAAGAGCAAATCATTATTTTGTAGTAAAATTGCATTTTTACTTTCAACTCATTCAGCAATTCCTTCAAGTATTGACACTGCATCTATTGAAGTAAATTAAATAGATCTTCTCTGTATAAAATAATAAAAATCCCATGTATTTGACAGACTTTATTCAACCAAAAACTACTCATTTTTTTTTTCAAAAACTACTATGATGGATCAGATTTATGTTGACATAAAAAATTATTCAATGTCTAAAAGACTTCAGGCTTCAACACCTTCCCTCAATGAATCATTCTTGTCAAATAATGTGTAATGCCAGACGCAGCGTTTTTGACAGAGACATTTCACCAGTTTAAAAACGTATCAGACAAAGTCGATGGCCTCTCTTCTTAATGGGCCTTTCGTGCAGTCATCAGTGGTATGGTCTTGATCTCCAAAATGTGGGAAATTGACGCAGAAAAATTAATTTCTTGAGTTTAGAAAAGACCTGCTTTAAGGGATATCAGGGAAGCCGAATGCGGTGATCGCATTTTCCGAGAACAGCTGGAATTGGATTTACCTGTTTTTCTTAGGGGTATATAGACTTTCTTATTATGGTGTTTCTTTTCTTCAGATTGCGTTTGATTTAATTCTGGAGCTCTTCAAATGAAGAATCAGATTACAGGAATCTGGTTACAATGTTGAAATTTAGGCACAAGTTTATGAAGAAGCATTTGTCCAGATTCAACTGTATCGCCTATATTTTTATTCTTTCAAATATTTTGAAATCGTCAGCGTGAGCTAAGCATTGACATATTGACAAAATCTAAAACCAGCTCCTGTATCATTTAAAAAGATTACAAACAAGATGGCCCCCAAATATTTCTTGATAAAAGAGTTCCGTCTATTATGATGACTTGCAATTTCTGATATATTCTTTTATTATTAGAAAAACAAAAATTTATGGTGTTCTAAAATAGTTTATATCTTCTTCCATTAATTTCGATTTCCATGAAATCTTGTGATCGTTGAATGTTATTATTGCCCGTTTGCATCGAGTTATTTAAGCCAGGCTTAATTATTTCTCTGATTTCTATAGCAGTTTCCATAGCAATTACTGAATGACTCAACGCAAAGATTATAGAGTAGAAAGGTAGGAAACGCCCTCATATCTAGTACTAAAAACCGAATACATTTTGGTCAGTGAAAACACGCTTGACAATGAGATGGCGCTGAAAACGCACTGCCAATACAGAAAAACTTTTTAATAACAGTTTTCTGTTTTTTAATTGAGGGGCTCGAAATTCGAATTCTATCCAATATCGACCTTGTTTCGATCAGAAAACAAACATCCTGAACGACAAATGAAAAGTATGATTTTGTTTTGTCATCAGGATGTTAGTTTTCATCTAAACATTGTTTGGAATCAATTGATATCAATGAAAAACGCTGATGGATGTGCTATATTTTTATTTGCAGTTCATAAAAAATTCACAAAAATTGGAATTATGAAGCTTTGACTAGGACACTAAAGTATATGGTGATCTGCTATACGTCGAAGGTGTTATTTCTGTGCAATAGGTTGTTTTGCATTAATAAACTTAGTTGAATTTGTGAAATATACATATATCAGAAATTAATATGAAGTAATATTCAATACCATCATAGCATACACATTCCAGTTACTTACATATGTACGTATTATTTATAGAATTTTCAGAACCACATATAAAAAAAACTTACAAGACCTGTATATCAGTATAGTTTCTTGATACTTTTTATTATGATTTCCTTATGAAATTGATTAATGAATGAACAAAACACTCACAGCAGGTTTCATAAAACTTCGACTTTCCAAACAACAATTTGACAGTCACTCGGTTCCCAAATGGAAATCAATATAACCTCAGCATTTCTGAATATATTGAAAGAGTAGCAATTGAGAATCATTGAATGGACATATCATAATTTCCCCTTAATAGGCCCTACATGCAAGGGATACTTCCTACATTCAACAATTTACTGGGATGAATAGTTCTCAATTGACCTGCAGTAAAATGTTCACTGCACATGGTGTAGTCAGTTGTATTTGCTAAAGTCATTGTCTTAACCCTTTCAGTCACGAATTTTTGTTTCATCATTGAAAAAATATTGGACCTGTGGAATCTTTCCTATTATTTTAATTAGGATTTTTCATATCTTCATTCCAACCCCAAAACGCCCCCATCAGGAGTTATGACATGTCCCCAAATGAGGACACTGTGATCAGAAGGTTGTCGAGTAAGATATTAATCATAGCTATATCATAGTTTATTAGTTTATTTAGAATTTATATTATATGGAAGAAAACACAAATTGAACAATTATTTTTTATTGGTTGCATTATGAAAGTCGAAAAAACAATTCTTTTTCCTATCTAGACATAAATGTATATTACATTTGACGCAAAAAAATTTGGTTTTACCTTTACAACCTGGTTTTTTACACCTGTCGAACGATTTTTTATCGCTGACTAAAGCAAGATGCCCAACATTGTCTAATTGCACCTCTGATGGTGGACGGAATTCAACCCCTGCTCTTTTCGAAGGACCTCTCGATGGCACTGGACTCTGGTTACTAGGTCGACCTCTTTTCGTCATTGATGGCTTATCTACATTTGACAGTTACATCGAGAACTAAAACAACCTGACTTCCTAAATATCTAACGCTGGTTTTTACTTGATCAGTATTTGCATATAATAATTCCCACACTGCACGATGTCCCCAAATGAGGACGCTTAGAACTTCTTCGAAAACTCTCTTACCTTTTGGTCCAGTTATAATTTCTCACTGAATGATGCACTTTTACCACCATGGAAAAAAATTATTAAATAGATCGATGAATCCCATGATCAATGAAACCGAAATCAATATGTCCAGATCACGACCTCCCTGGAACACGGAAATGGGGTGCGTGTACTGGTTGAACCACTAGCAATTAGATATCGCTATGTACGACAAATACAAACTACATATATACCCATTTAAGGACAATGTTGGCAAAGCGTACTTAATAACGAGATTCGTGAATATCAGCCAAGAAATAGTATGTCCTCAAATGAGGACGCGGTGACCGAAAGGGTTAACGCCCTGAGAATTTTATCCGATTCACGAGTTTTAATTTTCCTTAGTTGGGTGAAAAACTTAATCTCTGTAAACTCATTTTATTTCTTGATCCACAGTTCTTCACCATTCAATAATTTTCGAAAAATATTTTGGTGTTTTCATCAAGAAATAAGACAAAAAATTCAATTATCAGCAACTAGAACGAGCTAGAAGAACAAAAAGCGATACGAGAATCAAAACATTCAAAACCTCTTTGATCAAAATAGACTGCTTACAAAATTTCATATATTTTTGCAAATGGCACTCAAATTAATATTTTAACCAGTCCTAGAATCTTAAAAACACGCTTGACACACAGATGACGCCCAAAACGCATTAGTCGCCTCGTTTCCCATCTTTCTACTCTATAATCTTTGGACTCAACGTGAAATGATTACCAGAAACAATCAACAGTTATGTAATTAAAATAGGAAAGGGACTGGTTTCCCTTGCCTCTCCTTCTCTCCACTTCTCAAACTCAACACGTCTCCAAAACTTACGAATAACGATGATCCCTTCTTGCGATAAACCACGAACTGAACAGCATGTACGTGTAACATGTGTTCTCAATGCGAAAACCCAAGTCTGTTGAAAAATGTGGAGGGAGTGGGAAAGTAAGAGATCGAGAAGGGATTTTAATATGGAAATAAATCCTCTCAAATCTTAAACCTATGTTAATTCACCAGAAAGAAAAGAATTAAGTAATGAAAATTCGATTCAGTATGGAACACCGATTCTCTATAAATCCAGAGTAGATAGAGATATCAAGGATTGTGAGCTATCATATTCAAGGACTTGCAAAGGAGGCAAATTTTTGCTAAGAAACGAAATTTCTTTCTGATAAAATAAGCATAGAGAATGAAGGAAACCAAAGAAATTGCCTGACTTCGACATGTTGGATTTGGACACCGAGATACAAAGCATTATCCTTGGTATTTATCCCTTCTTGCTGTACAGGATGTACAGCTGTCAGGCAGTTGAAAATGAAAACGTTAATCACTTCAATGAAGTTTCTGGCTGACGTTCTCTTCGGGAAAACTTCAACTTTATCCTATCTGGTTCATGTCTGGCGATCTAGGCGGTAGTATGAAATTCTGGTTCTGAAGATACTTGTTAACTGACTATGATTTCTGAGGTCGAGCATTATTGTCCACAAAAACGAAATTCGCACTCCGGGTTACCTTCAAAATTGCAATCAGAAACAAAACTGTAGAATATTTTACTTAAAATTGAGTTCCTTTTGTTTCATGTGTTCCCTTATGTATTCCTTGCATATTGCTTATGTTTAATGTAAAACGGCAAATTTCACGACAAAAACGGAATTTTGTAAAATAGCGTGTATCGAGAAAATTACGAAGACCTCTCGAGGTATCGACCCTACAATAGAATGAAAAAATTAGTGAGGACTTCAATATATCTGAGTTCTTAGCTGAAAAGAAGGATATTTCTTGCTTTCCTATATTCCCTCCCTGTACAGGGTATCCCACATCTGTGGGGTATGTCCATTATCTTCAAAGATTGGGGATTGCGGTTTTCGCGATACTGTGCTACTTTTTTATTAACTGAAAAATGGCACAAGCCATCTGATAGCTCTTATGGTTTTTGAGATATGGGATAGAATTGTAAGTATCACTTTTCAGGCACCTCTCGTATATAAGTTATCTACAAATTTATTAATGAAGTTAAACTTGTTTCGATGGTTTTTATTCGTAGAATCCAGTACCGTAATTAGTTCTTTCCCAGCACATGTTGATTTTTAGTTATGGAGCAAACTGCGTTCTTTTCTATCATTAGAAGGACGTGCGGTAAATCTTTCAGAGTTAATTCGTGTTTATCATACCATGGGAGTGAATTTCTTGGGTTGAAATTTTCACTGGGTGTACCTGGAGCCAGTCGGTTTTGGCGTCCCCAAAATGCCTGCTTCTGTATGATGATTTTCATTAGATCGTATAAAATAAATCAACATATCGTATTTTTCACCGCCAAAGTAATGTCAAAGTTATAGCTGGTTAACTTAGGCAATTTTTAGCCATCCCACTTCATTTGCTGCTTAGTTTTATTTGGACGATAGTAGTAATAATTAATAATCATCGAATTCGTTAGCATTAAGTATAGTTTGTTGTAAAAGAAGAAGCAGATTCTTCTTGCTGTTGATGATTCAATAACACTTCAAAACTGATGCCTTTTTCAAAGTATTCATTTTCTATAGGCTAAAACACACAAAAAGAGTGACGAACACTTTACTACAGGTACAGGGCGGAAAAACGGGTTCGACGAATTAGGTCTCTGCTACCCGGTTGCAGAAGTTAGGGTCGGCAAGGGTCTAGAAATACGCGCCTTCAAAACACTTTTATTTCATACAATTTCTATGAAATAAACGCGGTCCAAAAATTTCATATTGCTAAAAAGATTCAAACGGCAATTAAATGTATAATGATTTTGGCAGATATCTCAATCATTGAAATATTTGTATACCAAATGACTTGTAGTTACTATTGAATGTGGATAGATTAAAAATTTTAATTGTCACTATATTTAACATAGGTATCAGAAGCTGGAATACACAGACCTCTTGTAGCTGGAATCCATGGTAAGAGTAGTGAAGGAGCTTATAGTATAGTTGTGAGTGGTGGCTATGAAGATGATGATGATAATGGAGACGAATTCGAGTATACTGGAGCAGGTGGCAGAGACTTGACTGGAAACAAACGAGTGAATGGTCAAACCTGTGATCAAAAGTTGACACTGTCGAATAAGTAAGTAAATTGAGTTGAAATTGAAGGTGAAAAAATTTCTGCTGTCGAAACTGTTGAAGCTTCTTTTTTTCACTTGTTGCTTCATACATCTAGGGCCTTAGCCTTGTGCTGCAATGCGAAATTCAATGAGGACTCGGGTGCTGAGGCATCAGATTGGAGGGCAGGTAAACCAGTTAGAGTTGTGAGAAAACATGGAAAATCAAAATATGCCCCAAGCGATGGTTATCGGTATGATGGAATCTACAAAGTGGTGAAATACTTTTCTGAAAAAGGAAAGTCGGGGTTTATGGTTTGGAAGTATACCTTGAGACGAGATGATCCGAGTCCGGCTCCTTGGACTAAGGATGCACCAGTTTTCGATATTATCGTAAGTATTTTTTGGACATTTGGAATTTGTGATCAGTGTTTTTTTTTTCAGTATCCTTCCGATTATCTGGAGATCGAAGAGGCAAAAAAAAAGAAGAAAGCTCTTCTAGAACAAAACAAGAAAACAAACAACGGTAAGAAGGAAAAAGATGATGGTAAAAAGGGTTTGAAGCGAAAGCAAGTAAGTTTACTTGATATGCAAATCATAAGTAAAAAACCTAAGCTGGACAATGAATTCACTTTGAGTGATGACTGCAATAATTGGATTGAAAAAGATATTGAAAATGAGCAACATTGGAAGGAATGTAAGGAAAAGTTGAATGAAGGAAAAGCTGCATTTTTGGACAAGGTGATGGAAATTTTTATGTGCATCTGTTGCCAAGAACTTGTCAATAAACCTATTACATTATCGTGTAAACATAATGTTTGTAAGGTTTGTTCCTCATCTTTATGAAGTCGACATTATTTAATACGTTTTTATTTATAGGAATGTTTGAAAAGATCTTTCAAAGCGGAAATTTACTCATGTCCCTATTGCAGACATGACTTGGGTAAAAATTATGTACTTGACATCAACATAGGATTATATGATGCCTTGAAAGGACTTTTTCCAGGATACGAAAAAGGACGTTGATATATTCATATCTGTTTATGTTGTAATTCTATATGTTCCAACCTTTACTTTTGTTTGATTTCTATATTTATTGTTGTGGATTATAAAATTTAAAGTATTTGCTGGCAAATGTGTCAACTTGACAGAATTTCAGATTTATTTTTTGTAACTGATATGCACTTCATTGTATTTTAACATAATGAAATAAACTTCTTTGAATGTTGCTTTAATTATCTAAACTGAAATTCAATGAATGATACAAAAAACACATATTTATGTTTTTGACTAGCTGTACCAGCCAGTTTGGAGGACTAATTTTTTCAGAAGAAATTTATCCTTGAACTGATAATAGAGGAAGCACAAATATCACTTCATTACAGGGCTATTTAAAATGAGGACTTAGCCTCCTTGAAGCCGTCTCAAAGCTAAAAGCTAGAGGGCGAGCTGTAGGTGAATAACTTAACATCAATGATGCTGAAAAACATGTCAATTGAGTTCCGATTGCACTTATTTTTAGGAAATAAAATTAAATATTTTTCTTCCACCCCTTAGCCGCAACCCCATGCAACTTATATCTTTAGAAACTTAATTGACAAAAAATATATGAAACTTGATTGATAGATAAAGTCACTTTGTTTTCATTCGATAATTGCTATTGTGGTGAATCGTGGGGGTAAAATTCTCAAAATCATATCGGGGTGTTTCTAAGAACTTTTGGAACACTCTGAGATAGTTATTTACCCGAAATATCGGAGTTTTTCGGGGTGAAATAGAAATATTAGCACCTGAAAAAGTGCGGCTATTAGTGATAAGAGACCATAAGAGTACATATGGTGTAAGACAAAGGATTAAATAGATGAATTCGCAAATCAGTGGCGTATCCACTAGAGGAGAATGAAATGCGAGAAATGCCATATAGAAGGCGACAAATATACCCGTTTTAAGTGTGATGCTTGCCATTCATTGTAAGGAGTGTGCAGCATTCTCAGCCTCCGAAGAGAAATGCTTTCCACTTACAAAAAGGAAGGTAGTTCTCTACTGCCCACAGTGTCGTGAGGAACTGAATAATATGATGCAAAAAATCAGGAAACTTAAACAAGAAAATGAAAACCTAAAAGAATCTAAGAATTTGCTACAAGAGAAAAATGAATCTCTAGACTTACTTAAATTGAAAAACGAGGAATTAACCAATGAACTTTCAGAGATGAAATTATCTAGAGAAGAAAAAATAGCGATATTGGAAAAATCCATCTCAGACAAAGACGATGTTTTGACCACTTTGAACGAAGATTGTGAGAAGAAAATGTTTGAAACTGAAATATTATCGAAGGAAATCAGAAAGCTGAAAGAATTAGAGGAGAATTTGGAAAAAGAGTCACTGAATTCAACTAATCGAAATAACACAATTAAATTACATATAAAAGAATCAATGGATGAGATGATGAAACAATTTTGTGATAACATGATACAAAAATGGGAGACTATTGTTGACTCTTGCTAAATTTTGAAACACACATAAACCAAAAAATAAAAATGTATCTGAAGAATCATCAAAACAGATTTACAGTGACACAAGAAATATTATGTCAAGTGAATCCAAAACTCCTACTAATATCAAACAACTACCAAAACCAGAAGCTACACCATCTACTTCACGAAATCAGAGGAAACAAGTAATCTCAAAGCAAGAGCAAATAGATTTAACAAGGAGCACTGAGACGAAACATATTCCAAAAACAAAAAATTCAAATGCAAGAATAGAAATCGCTAATGAGACAAGAAATCAGCAGAACAGTGATAGAGTACAACTACCCGAAGAAGTAAGAGAAGTGAATTCTGATTACACATTAGTACAATCCCAAAGAAAGAAAAGGTTATCACCAAAAAAAACATCGAATGTTGGAACGGCTCCATTAGAGAATGAGGAAAATTCAGAATTTCAAGGAAGGGAAACAAAGGAAAAAAAGGCCTGGCTTTTTATATCCAGAGTAAAGGATCAAGTTACAGAAGAGATAATTAGAAAATATATCTCACAAAAACTTAATATAAACCAGAATGAAGAAATTTCTATAAAAAATATAGAAACATATCACAAAATACAAGATAACGAATGTTTCCAAATAGGATTGTCCATGAAATACAAATAACAAATCTATGACACAAAATTTTGGCCAACAGGAGTAGCTTTTGCTCGCTACAATTTCTCATTGGAGAAAATGAGAGGAGAAAAATCAATTGAAAATTTTCAGTTCGAAACCCAATAGATACAGCTAAAAAACCCCTAATAGCACAAAGTAGTCCTATGGACATCCAAAGGACGTCCTCTCCGGACATTACGGACATCCATGGGACGTCCATTTCTGGTACAATGGACGTTCTATGGACATCCGAGGGACGTACAAATGTCTCAACTTTGAACCGAATTCGGAAGGCCATCGCGGACGTCCAATGGATATCCCGTTGGGACCATCATTAGCTATCTCAACGGTACAAAAATTTACCCCAAGACGTTGGCTATCCTATCTATTAGAATTTTAATGTCCTAGAACTCAATGCCTTACACTCAGACGCAGATGGTATTATCTGTGTTGTTCTCATTTCATTCATACTTACTAGAAAGTTTTTACACTTGGCCCGGATTCGCACTCGCGAGTACGTGGGGACATCGCATTACTGAGTCTTCGCTGCAACCGTCCTGGCTACCGAGACTATACGATATACCTACTTGTAGGAACAAATCCATTATATTGTTAACTGATTTATGGAATAGTAGTCGATTAATACAGAAATACCATATAATAAAAACTAAAGTCTTAAAACTCAAACATAAATTATTTTATAATAGTAATTACTCAAGTATTTAGTCTTTGTTCATCATAACGTTATACATAATATAATATTCATAAGATATTCATATACTACAAAGCGGAAAAATGGAGTTTAGTGAAAAATAATTTTAAATTTTGGTGTTCATCGATATACATGTGTGTAGTATTTGGTCCATATTACGGAATCCTAGTGAATATCCGGTATGGACATTCAAAAGATGTCCCCACCGGATATCCACTAGGTATCCGTGATGGACGTTATACGGACCATGTAATGTGTATATGTAATTTGGTCCATATTACGTCCATTACGGACTCCTAGTGAATATCCGGTATGGACATTCAAAAGATGTCCCTACCAGATATCCACTAGGTATCCGTGATGGACGTTATACGAACCATGTAATGTGTATATGTAATTTGGTCCATATTACGTCCATTACGGACTCCTAGTGAATATCCGGTATGGACATTCAAAAGATGTCAACTTCCGTAGGTCCGAACAACAGCACGGCGGCTCATTAATATTAATCAATCCCCTCTTAAAATCAAACAAACTATTATAGATTTACTCTAAGATATTAAAGAGGACATTGTAGGTGAATTTTTCATAGATATACCAGAAGAAAAACTCCTGGTCGTGTGTGTCTATAGGTCTTCTAAGGCGGATGTGGAAACTTTTTCACAAAAAACTGAGGTAATGCTGGACAAAATATTTCATTACGAAAAATTTAAAAATTATAAAATAGTGGTGGCTGGCGATTTGAACGTGATGACTAGAAATAAAGAACGTCTCAACATGATTAATTTGTTCCAGGCATATAACATGAAGTATATAATGGAAGAACCTTCAAGAGTAACACCTACCAGCTCAACATGTATCGATAATTTCTTTTGTAATTTCGAAATCACTCATAAAATGACGAAAAACCTTAATCTGGGAGATCATTTCGGACAAATTATAAAGTTTCCACCTGAAAAGGAGCATGTGAACACAAAAAAGAAGACCAGTTTTCATTATCCTTCTCAATCTTCGGGTGAACTCCTCCGTTAATTCTTTCTTCATCTGGGTCTGATTGATTTTTCTTGCCTGTTTTATGCCTAGATACTTGTATGTGTCTCCTTCCTTTAATGCTTCAATTTCTGCACCTTCCTTGAGTTTGAACGTACCATCTTCTATTTTCCCTCTCGTTATGTTCAGCAGTCGACATTTTTCTAATCCAAACTTCATTTTGATGTCTTCCGAGAATCCTTCCACCATTTTCAGCATCTGTTGCATTTGTTCTTTGGTAGATGCGAAGAGTTTCAAATCGTCCATGTAAAGAAGATGATTCAGTTTCATCATAGTCCTACTGCCGCTCTTGATGGAAAATCCGTAGTCCGCAGAATTCAATCTATGAGACAAGGGATTCAGGGCCATGCAGAACCACAGAGGGCTCAGCGAATCTCCTTGGAAAATTCCGCGTCTGATTGGAATAGGTCCTGTAATGGAACAATCTGCTGCTTTCATTTGAAGACTAGTACGCCAGGTTGACATGGCGTTTTTCAGGAACTTAACAATATTGGGATCCACCTTGTGAATCTTCAAGATCGTCAAGAGCCATTCGTGGGGTATAGAATCGAATGCTTTTTTGTAGTCTATGTACGCAGCGTAAAGATTCCTCCGCTTGGAGAACGCTTGATTGCAGATAGCTGAATCAATTATTAGCTGTTCTTTGCACCCTCGGCTGTCTTTGGTGCATCCTTTCTGTTGCATGGCGATGATGTTATTCCTTTCGCAATGATTGTGAATTCGATTTGAAATGCACGATGTGATTAACTTGTACATCGTTGGAAGACATGTGATTGGTCGGTATCTGGATGGGTTTTCTGTATTCCTTTGGTCTTTAGGTAACAGGTACGTTGTGCCATGTGTAAGGAATTTTCAATGACATCATTTACTGCGGAGGTCAATTTATCATGCATAATCCAAAGTTTCTTGATCCAGAAGTTCTGTAATCCATCAGGCCCAGGTGCTTTCCAGTTGTGTAGTCCTCTGATAGCTGATTTTACTTCTTCAATTGCGATCTTGTCATGCTGCATCGGCTGATATTTTATAGCTTCAGATTTTTCATCTTCAATCCATCCGGTATATCCATTGAACTGAGGTTTCGTTGATAATTGTTCGGTCCAGAATTGTTCTATGGCTTCCTTTGGTGGTAACTTTCCATTTTCTACATCAGACGATGTGAGTGACCGGTAGAAAGTTTCTTCCGACTTTTCGAATGAATTATTGTCTCTTTTTCGGCTATAATTGCCATTATATCTCCTCAGGCGTTCTGCATACAGACTTAACTTTTGCTTCAGAGTGTCGAGGCAGTGGTGAGCTGTAGCATTCTCCGTCTCTCTTTCTTTGTGTGTTCTGTTTCTATCCATGATTTCTTTGGCAGCTTTCACAACCTTTCTTCCGCGATTGCCGTTCAAGTACTCCGTCAGTCGTCCAATGTCTCTTCTTAGTCTCTCTGTTTTGTGTTGAAGACACAAAACATGCCATGGTGGCGCATGTAATTTGTGTAATTTTGGACCATCGTTGTTGGTTCGACGAATTTTTGCCCCTATGGTTTTAGCCGTTTTTAGCGCTGCACAGTAAAAAACTAGATGGAGATATTCCAATGAACTTCCATTCTGTAGGTACTCAGGTAAAACGTCCTTATGTATTGAGTCGGGGAGGTGTTATTCGATGAAGAGGATCTGTTCCTTCCAGTTCGGCAAAGTATCTCCTCATCTCAGAGTCAACTTGTCGGTGGAGCTCATCCCTATCGTCCTGGTGTTCAGGCTCATTTGCTTTGCAAGATGGATTTTCAGTATCAATGTCTTCTGGGTGTTGTTGCCCAGGCATGTGAATTTCATCAGAGGTGTTGGTGTTTTTCTCTATTGCTAGCGGACGCTGAAGTTTTCGTTTAATTGCGACGATTCGTTGGTATTAGTTCATTTCTCAGAATTACGCGGTACTGGTCTGCCACTCGTTGTTCAGTGACATTGAGATTTGGGTAGGCGTTGCAGAATTCCTCATAGAGCCTTCTCCTATAGTTGTTCGTGTTCTGCCCTAGTCCCGTGATGGAGTTATATATGCGCACAATAGTTTCATTCATGGACGTTGTGCACTTCATGCGCTTTCTAACTAACCCTGCTTGGGTGAGCACTGGCTGAATAACCTGCGCAGCACCTTCAGCGGTTCGAGTCGGCAATTGAATTGGACTCGTTAGTTGCTGTTGTTGCTTTGGAGCTGTAGCTTCTTTTGCAGCAGGAGCCCGCTTCCTCAACATCCTGCCACCGACGTCCCGCATGCTGTCATGTCCAGCGCCGGTTCCAGACATGCCCTGACGATCCCCAGGCAGCGACTTGTTTCCGAGGCTTCTCGTATCTGAAAATTGGGATTATGATATTGTTCGACATTATCTACTAAGCTTAAATGTTCTTGAAGTGTGAGCACTTTCAGTTATACAGGGAATAGAAATAAATTTTTCAAAAACTTTTTTCTATTTTTTCGTTTCTGATATGATAGAGTATTCAATTTCGAATATATTTCTGTTCAAATCATATCAGAAAAGAAAAAGTATAAAAAATTGTTTTTGGAAAAATTTACTTTCATTCCCTGTATCCTGTATAACTGAATGTGCTTAGGCTTCAAGAATATTTTAGCCTCGATTTAAGCTCAGTAGATAATGTCGAACAATATCATCATCCAAATTTTCAATTTCAAATAGGTCCAATTTTCCAGTAACGTCTAATAGGCCCTCGAACTTGGTACACCTTATACATATGTCATATGTCCCAATTATCGACAGTGTCCCAATTATCGACACTTTCGGGTTTCTTTCTATATATTAAGAAAAATAGGGCTCTCATTAAAATTGTAATTCAACAATTTCTCTAATACCTATTTTCCTAAACATATCCTGAATTAACCGCCATTTCCTCCTCAAAAATAATTCCGATCAGTCGAGTGTCAGTCGCCGTTGAGTGAAGACTGTTTTCCTTACTGATGCGGGAAGTGCGAAAGCTCGACTTATGCTTCCATAAATCAACAGAATATTATTGAGGTATAATATGTTGAATTCAAATATATTTTTAGTAAGTTGATTGTCTTCTGTAATATTGAAAATTTGAAATTCATTTCATATTTGACCAATGAACAATTGGGGTGTCGATAATTGGTATATCGGAAATATATTGTGTTCTAGATATCGACACAAGTGTCGATAAAGGGGACACACAAGATTATTTTTGATTTGCTATTAGAAATTTCCAGCTAATGTTCCACCAAAAATTTTTTTGTAGACATCTTCAGTAGGCTCAAAATTTTCTATGTACTAATTATCGACATACTGTTTCATACTGTTTTCCGTCAAATTATCAATTGGGAGTATGAAAAGTCATGATATCGATTGTACGTACAACTATACTTCATTCAAATTTATTTTAGCAGTCGGTTGGCCATGAAATAATTTTCTCAAGTTTTTGTAACTAGAACGAAGTCAGGTTGGCACTCATGAAATGTCGTTAATGTCATAACGCCGTTGCCACAACTAATATCAATTTTTATTACGAAAATGCCGAAAGTGATTGAAAAAAGAAACAGGGGTTCAGGAAGTGCTATTTAGAATTCAGGTCCGCTCATTCAAATAGTTATACCCTGATATTCTAAAATCCACAATACGTCAGACGGTAGCGAACATATTCAATGTAAGAGAATTTATATAATGTTTCATCTGAATCTAAACGACCTATATTTCAGCTGGATATTTCCACAATCAGAAAGATTGTGAATGAAGAGGATGACAAAGAATTTCCTTCTATTGGTAGACCAAAAAAAGTGGTGGCATTTGAGAATTTTATGTGAATGTGAATGTGAAAGTTTACTACACGATTTTCGATAAATGTCATCGGAGAATAAGTTTCCTAAAATGGATTTTTCTATTTTTCATTTGACTTGTACTATAGATTGTAAATGTCTCAAGGTACTAATAAATACCTATAATTATTATCATTACATCAATGTATTAAGATGAATAGCCACAAATACGCGCAAGTTGCCCTGTTACTTGTTTATTCATGTGAAATTCATCTTAACTAATTTGAAACTTCCTTCAATTCATTTTACTTATATTGATGCAAGATGATTTTTGTTGAAGAATTTAACATTCTTGTAATTATCTGTTAATTCCTTCGGGAGATACCCATTCCCAACCACTGAATCATATGCATTTCATCTTCGGGTTAATATTTTTGAAATCTACAAATAATGTTGCATATTATCATCCATGTTATGTAATAATGTGAAAACTTTTCAGGTATTTGGATATGTATATTTCGATATTCCTCTTTTACATCACCGAAACGTCGGTGTTTTTGATGTAAAAGAGGAATATCGAAATATACATATCCAAATACCTGAAAAGTTTTCACATTCTACAAATAATGTTAGCCAAAGAAGATAAAACTCTCCTCAAGCTAGTGCATATTATGATATTATACTGATCTTTTGTATTTTCCATGCAAATAACTGGATTTGGTATGCCTTCAATCAGTTTGTATAAACTTCAATTATGTTCGTCACATATTTTCCGAAGAGATTCGACATTGTGGTAAACTACGTAATAACAGAAATAGAACGGGCAACATAGCGTTGATTTGAAACCCAAAAATGTTTTGACAAGCTTCATAACCCCACATTATCACAGAGTGAAATGTGTCAAATTTCCATGGCCAACCGGCGACTGCTAAAATAAAAGTGAATGAAGTATATATGTCGATACTGCGTAAATGTATGTCGATAAATGGTTTAACCTTTTGTTGGTGACTAAGACTCAATACATACGTTATAATTGCTATTTTTACGAAAAAATAGTTATTATTATTACAGTTTTGGTTTAATTATTAGCTGAAGGAAAGTTGAAAATTTCCCCAACATCAGTCGACAATCGATTATGATTCAGTTTTATGATTTTATTAACCATTTTTTCAAGTGTCGATTATCGGTACATTTATGTGACAGTTACTGGTTACCGAGCAAACACTGAAATCCAGTCACTGTACAAAAACTGCACATCGTTGCTTCACTTGGCTGCAGTGACGGTAATGCAGTAACTGCACCAAAAAGGACCGTATATGTCCCGGTGGACTGTGCAGTTAATGTACAGTACAAACTGTAGTTGCACTGAGAGAAAAAAAGCATTGTGGCAATTAAAAAATTTAATAAATATAGCCTCAAGTTGCTAAGTTAATAGAACCAACTAAATAATTGTCATTGCTTCCGAACTATTGAGACAATAAATTTTTTTAGTTGTATCAATTCAATTTTATTTGATTATATGTATTACTTCATTACTTTATTACAACTAATTCGGTTTATTTGACCCTACTAAAATAGTTTAATTATTAGAATCATCTCTCCTCTTCCATCAAATAATTCATTTGATTATCACAATAAAACCACTTATTTGGATCGGAGAACGCATTCAATTTTCGCAATAGAATCCCTGTATTACTCCAATGCAATTTGTCATGTTTGTGATAGGGGTGGTAGACAAAAAATTGATTTATGAAAAATTTTATTTATTGAAAATAAAATACATAAGGAATGTTCAAAACAATGAAAAACTCAAACTATCCTCCAACAAATAATCTATGATATATATAATTAGGATAATGAGGTTGTTTCCCTCAATACATATAATCATATATAATTATATGTGAATATATTTATTTATAAATCAAAATGTGAAAGGTGAAACGTTATATGGCTTGCAGTTGGGTCAATCAAAATGAAGTTTTCGCTAATACTGTTTTCGTTCAAGTCAGTAGGATAAAACGAAAAATCTTTTTCTGATAAATTCACGAATTCATCAAATTCAATCCAGTAAATAATATCTCTCACCTTTCAATTATAATTTTTTAGCAACCATTGCACAATAAGATAATTGAGATCATTGCCCATAAAAAATATATATTTAGGAAGTAAGAAAATATTCTAGAATGGTGAAGATCATTATACTCAAATCAGTTAAAACATCTGATCTCGAAGCATCTTCATTCAATCATTCCTTGATTCTTTTTTTCTTATACTCTACATACTTTGGATCGAAAAATAAGGAGAATTCCCGTATTTGAAATCAGTTCCTTTAGTCTGCTCATCCAGTAAATCGAAGTGTCATCAATACATTTATCTGTAAAAAAAAATCACTTATGAAAAACATCTATTTCCACTATATAACAACTATAGGTAATATTCAGAATAAAATCCAACCATATACATATACATAAACAACAGCAATAAGGAATCTTAAACATACAAACAAAAAACAAACCAGCCCAATAATAAAATAGCTCTTTTCGTGATATTTCATGCAACATCGGAAAATATTTTTGCCAAAACCAAAACCATGCTCTTGTTAAAATTGATACAGTCAACTCACCTTCAAATCATTTAATGAGAAGAAGAAATTAAAATGTCTTTGACTTTTCACTCATTATAGGTAGGTAGGTACCACCATATAGTCACTAGTTTTTCACATATTTCCGCGTATCGCATGTCGCATATACTTATCTGGCAGGAGTCTGGATCACTTCTTGGCGTAGGGTGTACCGGTGTAGCGTTGTCTAAGCAAGTGGACCGTTGAATTCGTTCTGTGCGAGCAGAGGGGATGGTGTAATAAAACCGATTATTTGGAAGAAATGTTCTATTCGATTATTGTAACTCTTTGTTTCATAACTGGGAAAATAATAAGTATTGGAGGAATGAACCTATGTGTTCGAAATAATTAACCAACTATATTTTTCAGTTCCTCATCACCACAAGGAAAAAGATGAGTTGGCAATATTGCATAAAGCTTATTGTAATAATTAGCCGATCGAAAAAAAATTGATGTATTGATCGAATCATTCGAAATTGTAGGTTCAATGGAACATTTAATCGAACAGAAAAATATTTTAATTGACACAATGCGCACCCTCCAACTAACAGATTTTAATTGAAATCTTTTTTCTCAGTGTGAGATACAGCCACAGCGGCACTTCAAAAACAGCGATGGTATTGCAATCACTGTACAGCAAGCTGTACTTCAAAAGCAGCAGTTAGGTGCTAAAACTGTACAGCAATTTGTGCTTTATATGATGTATGCACTTTGCAAAAACTGCACAGCTAGCTACACTTCAAATGCAGCAGTTATTTGCAAAAACTGTACAACTAGCTGTATTTTATATGCAGTTTGGTCCCTGTGCAAAAACTGTACAGCAAGCTGTATTTTATATACAATAGTCACAGTGCTCAAAGCTCAAACTGTACAGCAAGCTGCACCTTAAATGTAGCAGTCACTGTGTAAAAACTAGTGTTGAGCAAGCTGCACTTTAAATGCAACAATAGCTGTGCAAGAACTGTACGGCAAGCTGCACTTTGTTTACAGCAGTCATTATGCAGTAACTTTATTGTTACCCAGTAACATAATAAACCCTAGCAGCTACCTACGACAATCGCCGAAGCAGCGTAGTTCGTGCCTGCTATAAACGCCGGTTAGGTCCACGGTATAGAGTAGTGTGTCGCCGGTGGCGCCATCGTTTGGCGTATGCTGCACCGCAATAGACGTGTATGCTACCCTTTGATCGCAACCGTCAAGAGCAGTAATGCCAACATTTGGCTAATTCTGGTACCACCATGTTGAGATGAAGTATTCTTCTACCATGGATATAATCCATATTTTGGTAATGAAAGGAGTCTTCAATTATTGAATTAAATCTGTTTATGAAATGTCTCTTTAACGTTCATAATCGAATTTTTGACTTCTTGAAGAAGGTATATAGGTTTAAGGTTTAAGTTTCAGGAATTCCTATGAATTATTATTCTAGATTCTATTATTAACTCTATATCAAATACTCCATTTTTGAAATGAAGAATTGCAAATACATATAGTGCGCAGTCACTGGATATCAAATACTGCGTTTTGAAAATGCAGAATTATCAATACAGAAACTGTGCAGTTACTGTACATCAAGAACTGCGTTTTGAAAATGCAAAATTATCAATACAGAAACTGTGCAGTTACTGTACATCGAAAACTGCGTTTTGAAAATGCAGAATTATCAATACAGAAACTGTGCAGTTACTGTACATCGAAAACTGCGTTTTGAAAATGTAGAATTATCAATACCCAGGTAGAAGGGTGTTGTCTCGAAGACGTCTTCATTAGGTCTTTATTGGTCTTCGACGTCACTCGGACGTACAATAACGTCTCTGAGACGTCAATTCAAGTACGCTAGTAAGACGTCGTACAATAACGTCTCCAAGACGTCAATTCAAGTGGGCTAGTAAGACGTCACACAAAAGACGTCTGAATAACGTTATTCTTAGACCACTCTGAAACTTTAGAATTATAATTTTTTCAAGGATCGATATATATCGGACAGTTTGAATATAGATATGTAGATATGAAACATAAACGGATAACGTCCGTTAAATTATAAATCGCTATATTCATATCCTTTAGATTCAAGGAAAATGAAATTATTTGCAGTCAAAAGCCTGAAAAAAATATGACTAGCTATCCTGTTCCATTTATCCTATGTAAATGCATGTGTCAACGCCTTGATAATTGATCTTTTGCTTCATTTCCGTTAGTACATAGTCTTGAAAATAACTTTTTCTGACACACTTTTTCATGATACTCAATACCAATAATACCAACATCTTACACAGCCTCGACGGCCGTAACGGCAGCGCACTCGGCTAGGATGCCGGAGGTAGCGGGTTCGAATCCCGCAGATATCATAGATGTTTGTGGGTGTCTTGTACCTAGGATTTCAAATAATGTATGCTGATATGCTCGAACACAAGGCCAGGGGGAAGAAAAAAAACAATGTTAGTTTCATTTTTATCCATGAAATTCTAAAATTTTCTGAAAAATACTGACGTCCTCAGTACGTAAGAAAGACGTACGCAAGACATAAAAGTACCGAATAATCGTCTTCCAAATTCGTCTTCAAGACGTCACCGTAAGACGTCTTCAAGCTGTGACATATTAACGTCACCATAAGGTTTCACTGACGTCACCAAGTTGGTCTCCATACGTCCGAACATGACCAACCAAAGACGTCTTGAAGACTAAAATTTCTACCTGGGTACAGAAACTGTGCAGTCACTGTAGATCAAAAACTGCGTTTTGAAAATGTAGAATTATCAATACAGAAACTGTGCAGTTACTGTACATCAAAAACTGCGTTTTGAAAATGCAGAATTATAAATACAGAAACTGTGCAGTTATTCTACATCGAAAACTGCATTTTGAAAATGCAGAATTATCGATACAGAAACTGTGCAGTTACTGTGAATCAAGAACTGCGTTTTGAAAATGCAAAATTATCAATACAGGAACTGTGCAGTTACCGTACATCAAAAACTGCGTTTTGAAAATGCAGAAGAATCAATACAGAAACTATGCAGTCACTGTAAATCAAAAACTGCGTTTTGAAAATGCCGAATTATCAATACAGAAACTGTGCAGTTACTGTAGATCAAAAACTGCGTTTTGAAAATGCAAAATTATCAATACAGAAACTGTGCAGTTACTGTACATCGAAAACTGCGTTTTGAAAATGTAGAATTATCAATACAGAAACTGTGCAGTCACTGTAGATCAAAAACTGCGTTTTGAAAATGCAGAATTATCAATACAGAAACTGTGCAGTTTCAGTACAGCAATCTCTGTGCTGCATTCTGGTGGCACTTGTAATGCAGTATTTGTAAAGTTGCTGTATATTGTGTTTGTTGGGTATATTTTATTTTCAGTTACCAAAACAATTTAAAAATGTCCAAGAGGCTACAGTGTAAGGAAGAAGATATGGAGAATGCTGTGTCTGCCGTTAGAAATGGTATGCCAGCTTTGAGAGCTTCGAAGCAGTTTGGAGTTCCTAGAACAACACTTTCGGATAAACTTGCCGGGAGAGTTCCAATAGAGAGAAAAATAGGCCCCGGAACCGTACTGAAAAAGGAAAAGGAATCATGAAATGGATGTTTCATGTAGCCAAATGTGGGTTTCCCATCACAAAAGAAACTATCCTGGAAAGTGTCCAAATGCTTCTCAGGAAAATGAACCGCGACACACCATTCACTAATGACAAGCCAGGAAGGCACTGGTATGAACTATTTTTGAAACGCCACCCAGAGGTTTCCCAAAGGGTAACACAAAATTTAAATCCAACTGTTAAAAATATCAGAAGACAAAGGGAAAAACTTCCTGCTGTTGCATCTTCCTCCAGCTGGCAGGAATATTATAGACGAAGATTAGAAAAAAAGAAATAGAGCAAAAAAGAAAAGAAGACAGAAAATTAGCAAGAACAAGTAAAAGTTACATAAAACCAGAAAGGACGAAGAGAAGGAGAATCAGCATCTATCGAAAACGAATCATTACGATATAGGTGACCACGTGATTGTTGAATACGATAATGAATATTTTCCTGGTTAAATTATAGAACGATCGGAACAATCTTATACTATAAAAGTTATGGCAAGGAGTGGTAGAAACTGGAAATTGCCAAATCTCGAGGATATTTTGCAGTATGATTTTGAAGAAATTATTTGTATGACTGCGAAGCCAAAACTGTTGAACAAACGTGGCATATATGAAGTACCTGAAATTGAGGAATGAAGTCTTATAAATTGATAATGTACATACCAAAGTTTTTCTTTAAGTTAATTCGAGAATTCATATTTTATTTATTTTATACTGTTTTTAATATGGAATAAAATATATTTTGTTCAAGAGTTTTTCACTCACATTACACTCAAATGTAAAAATCTCCGCTTTCGACTTTTCAGTGTGTCGAACATTGGTCCTCTTACATGTCGACCATTGGTTATGCGTATTTTTCAGGTGTCGATAATTGGGACATCTGCTTTGCGTTCTCCTTGATTAAATTAAAATTATTTGGCCATTTCATGATTCGTTTTCTTTTCAGTTTATTCAAATTAATGGTTCAAAAATTAGGAAAATGTTTGTTGCAATAATATTAAAACTTCCTTCGAGTTCATAAATTATTTGTCATTGTCATTCTCACGAACGCACTATTGTGTCGATAATTGGGACATTTACCTTAAGATAAGATCTTCGACACCCCTCATTCCTATTCAAAATAAAGGGTTGTGCTTACCCCCCTCTAGGGGGTTGCAGTTACGGAGAGGCAAACAGCTGAAAAGTTGTCCTCACTCGAATCAGAAATCGACGGATCCGAGCGATTTTCAACATTTTCATCGTAAAGCCGGAAAAGTTCTAATTGGACCAAACTGTGTATATTTGACTACCTCTAATCACTCTTCTCCCAAAGATGAAAGACTACTCACGAATATACAATGCAAATGAAACACAAACCGTTCACCACGATGTATTTCGTGCTGCAAAACGAACGATGTGTTCAGATCACAAGGGAATTTTATTGAAAAATCATGCCAGCGTGCAAATTACTCAATGTCATATTAGAAAGTTGGCTCTTGAAATAATCTCAACTGTCAAAGTTGAATTTATATTTCATATAATATCTTCATTGTACAAGCGATATATATTCGAAAAAAATATAAGATATATTGGTTCATCAAATACGAAATTTCCTGCATGTGTAAATAGAGTATAAAATACTAGTTGGACGGAGGGAGCAACCTCCTTTGTTCTCTTCGTATATCAAGAAAATAATTTCAAGGTAGGGACAAAATGAATTTTTTTATGCTGTATCATATCTATTTTAGTTTTCAGTTCATTGAAAGAGTTCAGTCGAATATGGCCCATTTCAATGAAGATGATGACTTTTCGATGATGATGGGAGTTGCAAAACAGCTTGCTGCTTCGGGGAAAAGACAACAGAGCACAAAAGCCTTGGAGAAAGAGGAATCATTGAAAGAAAGAATCGTGAGTGAACTATTTGAATTCTCAGCGTATAAGGAATCAGTTTATCAGTTCTGGCAGCAAAAACAACTACCTCATGAATCACAGAAGATTTGGATGGGGATTAATCAACTTTTAAATATCCACATGATGAAATTGTGGATTTATATTTTTCTCCTTATGGTCCATATTTAAATACTGTATTCAATCGATAATATTCTACTGTTTACGATTCTGTATAGAGCAGAGCTGTTTCTACAAGAAATTAGTGAATTTTACTAAAAAAAACAGTCGAAATCTGGCCTTTCCCCTGGACCACTATTCAAAAGTATTTTAAACTTACTATACATAAATATATTATTGTTGAAACAATTATATCCCTTACATTCCCTAAACAATAGGTACAGTTGCATTTTTATCTTTATATATGGCAGATTTCAATTTCCTAATATTTTTCATAATCAGGTCCCCCGGACAACTTTAATATTACAGAATTGGAACTTGTTGATAATTGGATTGCGAAATAGTTGTAGTAATGGAAGAAAATTCCTCCTGTTACAGTGATTCATATTGTGTAATTGAATGTTTGAGAAATTATGCACCCTCCTTGAAATTGAAGAGAAAAAAAAGATTTATATATTATATATTTAATTTAGGGACAACTTAGTTGTCCTATAGACATATCTGGTTGTCTAATGGAAATGTTACAACCAACAATCTTAAAGAAAGTACTAAATGTACCAAATTCAGTAAAGTATCAGTAGCAGCAGTTTTAATGATACGGCACACCGGATGATAAAAACGTTGTACACGTTCTTAATAATAAACAACCTTACAACATAATAATTTTGAATCGAAAGGTCCAGGCCCGCCGTAAGCGGGCGTGTCCGACACAAGGGCGGCACGTCCAGGGGGGCGGCAAATCCAGTGAAGTTGAAATTTTTTTTGGATGTTCGGCTCATAGTCTTAATTTGGTAGTGAATGATGCAGCAAGTATTACGCAAAAAACTGTGAATTTCTTCAATATAATTCAAGAAATTTACGTTTTCTTTTCGTCATCTACAAAAAGGGGGTCTGTTATCTGTAAACATTTATCAAAGTTAAAATTAAAAGCTTTAAGTAATACGCGATGGTCAAGCAGAATCGATGCAGTTAAACCCTCACGATATCACCTCGAAATAATTTTTGATGCTTTGCTAGAAATATCTGATAATTCCTCAGAATGGGATTGTACTACTTTACACAAAGCTCATCCGCTGGCCTTAAACGTACAAAATTATTGATTTATTTGCTCGGTAGTAATTTGGTTTGATATCCTAAATGAAATTAATGCCCTGAGTAAAATGATGCAGAGCCCCACCATGAATACCCAAATTTGCATGAATTTGTTGAAGACGTTGATTGATAAGTTCAAACAATATCGTACGGCTGAACATTTTGAAATTGTGTTAGCAGAATCTTCCAAAGTGGCCCACGAACTCAATGTAGAAACAGATTTTCCACCAATCAATAAAATCAGACCAAGAAGAAAACCAACACAATTTCAATATGAACACAGTGATGAAGTTTTATCCGACCCAAAAACCAAATACCGAGTGGAGTTTTATTTTAGGATACTAGATCAAACAATCAATTCCTTGAAAAATAGATTCGAAGAGTTGACAACATTTTGCGACGTGTTTGGGTTTCTTAGCGACAACCTATTCGACTATTCCAATGTTGATTTTATGAAGTATTGTCAAGACTTGAATCTGAAGCTTAAAGATGATGCTACTAATGAATCAGACATTGACATTTATTGATTTGTTCAATGAAATTATTGCACTAAAATCGCATTTTGCAGAACACCAATCGAAGGATCCACAATCACTGTCACAATATATTCTTGGCAATGACTTAATTTCTACATTTCCGAATATAACAATAGCACTAAGAACACTACTAACATTGCCGGTTTCAGTTGGATCTGGAGAAAGATCTTTTTCAAAATCAAAAAATTATCAAGAATTATTTAAGATCCACTATGCTCCAACACAGATTAAGTAATTTAGCTATAATTTCAATTGAACACCAAATTTTGGATGGATTGCATATGACGAAGATTTCCCCGCTTTTCACTCAAGATCAGTTCAGGTCCCTCGCTAAAACTTGCCACTACCCCCCCCCCTCCGAATTGCGCGACCCTGATGTAGCGCCCTATTGGGGGCGGCATAACAGTATTTGCACGCGGGCGCTCAGACAGCTAGCGGCGGGCCTGGAAAGGTCTCGAGTCCAAGACTGGATGTCAACTGTTGGAATTAGGATGTCAATCAAGCATTAGAATGTTCATTTTTTCCGAGTAAAAACATAAAAGAAAATAGGTCTCATATTTTGCCATTGACTGGTGCATACCAAATTTTTTTTGGATGCTAAAAGGATAGGTATTCAATCTTTCTAATTTTCTGATAACATGTCAATCTTTATTCAAAATCGTGTGGCATAAAATATGCCAACAGATATCTACTCCAGCCACTTGAGATAAAACCCAAACAGAGGTTCGTGGAGCTTCTGTCATCATATTTTCATTTTTGCTGAATAACTTTAAGATTTTCTTCTTTGGTCGATCACTATTTTTTTTGCTTGAACATACCTGTTCTATGAGGCGCCGTTTGGGCCAAAAGAGTTTCAGCGAATAATTTATTTTTTTAGTCCAAATATACATATATCCTCGCCCAGAATAGTAAATATCACCGCAATTGACGAATATATCAACTAGAATAATTTATATATTTTAAGACATACTTTTGACCCAAATGGCGTGAAATCTGAATATTTTATAATTTGAACTATTCCATGTCGCCGAGAGCCGGCGCAGCCGATTCGAGAGAGAGAGAAATCTCGTAAATTGAGCTTAATGAACCCCAGCGTGGCTAGCTAATGACTAAAGAAGATTACTATTGTTTATAAGTCAATTTTCTTGATACAGATGCAATTGCGTGAATAGTATACAGGGTCTTTCACGAGGAACCTCACCCATAGTTATACGGGAAACTACTGAACGTATTTTCATGAAATTCAGCACTTATAAGTATTTCACGATGCTGATGAAATCTAAAATATTTTCAAGGCATGCGCACCTCCGGTTTTTCCGGAAATGACGTCAACTTCCGTTTTTCAAATTAGAATACCATTTTTTTATTGCAGAAATAGATTCCTTAGAAAATTTCAAGTTATTTTGATGTAACATTTTTCAGTTTTGGTAGGAAAATTCTCTCTGAGCGGGAAAATTCGAAAAAAAAAACGAAAATAGAGTTCCGCTGAAACAAGAATAACTTCGAGGTTTTTGGATGGAAAACTTTCATTTTTGGGATTTTTCAAGATGTAAGATTGATGTATCCACTTTAAAAATCGAAATCGCGATTCATGATACAGGGGGTGAAAAAATCGCTTTCAAAGTTAGGGATGACAAAATCGTGAAAAATCAATTTTTTCAAATTATAACCCCATTTTTTTATGGCAGATATTGAATCTATGTTAAAAAATAATGTGAGTGTATGCATCACACCCTTGCCCTAAAATGGATATTTTCTGAGTTATTCAAAAAAAACTGTTTTTCGTCTTGAATTTTCAGCTATTTCTATTCCTTTCACGCCAAAAAGATGAAATTTTCAGGAACTGTTATTTGAACCATGCTGTAGATTTTTCACCCCTTCTTGAAACCGACTTCAAGTTACTATTAGGAGAACCATGGCAAACTCTCGCAGTTATAACTAGAGAAGATGCTCAAAGTTATGACCGTTAATTTCGTGCGTTGCTCTTCTTATTTCATCGGGAGGAAGAGATCTGCAGAAGTGTTTAAAAACCAAATTGAGTTTCAAAACTATGAATCTAAAAATCTAAACAAACCTGAACGCATTTCTGACTCGTTCTATGCAGTCCTCTTTATCAGTCAGGGGAGTTGAGTAGACAATATTTTTTATCCTACCCCAAACATAATAGTCTAAAGGAGTTAAATCGGGAGTTAAATCGGAAGTTAAATCGGGTCCACAAAGTTGTGGACCATTGTTCGCCAACCATCGATCTTCAAATAGCCTGTAGAGGATATTTGACACATTGAGTGAATTGTGTGGAGGCGCGCCATCTTGTTGATACCATGAGTCATTATGGTTCTGTACTAGCGGCTCAATTATTTCAGTCAATATGTCAGAATATCTATCTCCTAAGGGAGAACATTCTTTAAATGATGCAAACATGTGTAGTGTTCTATCTTACCAGTTAAAGTCCCATCATAAATGTGAACATCGAGAAATGCATTTTTGATGGCGCAAAAAACATTGAAACTCCAGGTCTCTTGAAAGTTCCATTGTCTGAAGAGGTGGTTGTTCTCTTCATCCCAATAATGACTATTATGCCTATTGAAAGAACCATTCTTTGTGAATTTAGATTCATCTGTCCAAATTATACAGTCCAAAAAGTTTTCATTCTCTTGAAATCGAATCATCATAGCTTCGCAAAACTCTGTTCTCCTGACGAAATCAGTTTTCTTCAAATGCTGTACCCTATTGAATTTATATGGGGCATTTTATGTTTTTTTAATATTCTTCAAACACTCGATTGAGATAATCCCAGATCAATCTCGGCATCTTTGAGAGAATTTTGAGGATTCACACGAAAATATGCAAGAACTGTAATTTCGTTGTTCTCATCTTCTACTACACTTTTTTCTCTGTGTATAGTTTTCTTAACGAAAGATCCGACATTTCTCAAGTTTGTCATGGTTCTGTTAATGGTATCTCTCGTTGGTCTGGGTCGGTCAGGAAACCTCTCAATGAACAGTCGAATCGTTCTATCTACAACTTTATCACATTCTCCATGAAGTAGAATGAGATTCAAATAATCTTCATTGGTAAAATTAGGCATAGTGATCGATTTTATAACTTAATAAGAATTATCGCCAAATTAATAGTAAACACAAAATGCTACTGAATAAAGAGGAATTTGGCAGATGTAATTAATGATATCTATCATTAAAAAAAAAAGAATGTAAAACATGGTAAGTTTTTGCATATGGTTCATAAGGAATTATTTATTTATCACTGGAGAGAAAACCGATGGCCGATTAGTTGAAATAAAGAGGTTACCGATACAAATTCGAATCAAAATTCGCCATCTATTTAGGAACAACCTGTAACTTTTTTCTCTTGCATATTAGGGTAGTAAAATCTAAAACATGGTTTAAGTAACAGTTCCTGAAAATTTCATCTTTTTGGCGTGAAGGGAAAAGAAATAGCTGAAAATTCAAGACGAAAGTCAGTTTTTTGTGAATAACTCAGAAAATATCCACTTTAGGGCAAGGGTGGGATGCATACACTCATATTATTTTTTAACGTAGATTCAATATCTGCCATAAAAAAATGGGGTTCTAATTTGAAAAAATTGATTTTTCACGATTTTGTCATCCCTAACATTGAAAGCGATTTTTTCACCCCCTGTATCACGAATCGCGTTTCGATTTTTAAAGTGGATGATTCATCAATCTTACATCTTGAAAAATCCCAAAAATGAAAATTTTTCATCCAAAAACCTCGAAGTTATTCTTGTTTCAGTAGAGCTTTATTTTCGATTTTTTTTCGAATTTTCCCGCCCAGAGAGAATTTTCCAACCAAAACTGAAAAATGTTACATCAAAATAACTTGACATTTTCTAAGGAATCTATTTCTGCAATAAAAAAATGGTATTCTAATTTGAAAAACGGAAGTTGACGTCATTTCCGGAAAAACCGGAGGTGCTCATGCCTTGAAAATATTTTAGATTTCATCAGCATCGTGAAATACTTATAAGTGCTGAATTTCATGAAAATACGTTCAGTAGTTTCCCGTATAAATATGGGTGAATTTCCTCGTGAAAGACCCTGTATAACATTACTAGCAAGGTAAGAGTCAGTTACCTCCTTGAGCCAGTAAAACCCGTTACCTTGCGTGTATTGTTTTATATTTTATTTGTTTCTTATTTTGTTAAAAGGTTAGATAAATTCCAAAAAAATCTCAATAATTTGTCGCAAATGTCGTAAGATATGGAAGCGTTGTCATTACTGATTACTGATTACTGATTGCTGGGTGTGTTGGACGGATAAACCCAAACCTGCCACTGCGACCAAGCGGTCTATTGTAGCACACAGGCAAGCTCATAGAGCTAGATCTCTTCCTCCAGTTCCATCCTGCCTAAAAAGGAGATGATGTCGGAGGGGAAGTGATTCTTGAGTTCCTCTAGGATCATCTTCGGAGAACAAAAAACTCCATGTCTAACCCTGTCTGCCGCCGGCAGTCACACAGGATGTGCTCAATTGTCTCGTCCTCCTCCAAGCATAGTCTGCAGAGTGGGTCATTGACGATGCTGAGCTTTTCGAGGAGGGCTCTGAGTCTGCAGTGTCCTGTGAAAACCGCCATTATAGATCTCAGATTAGTTCTAGAAAATCCTAGCCAACGACTGGTGTATGGGTTGGCTGGCACTGAAATAGCCCTATGCGAGTGACGCAGTCCAGGACGGTTGCGCCAGTGCTCCAGGACCTTGTGCCTTATCCAGCTGTTGTTTCGGTCCCTGATTAAGGAATTGGAAATTCCTATACTGGATTCCGGGCCAATGAGCGTTGATGTTGCGCCTTCTCTGGCTAGAGCATCCGATGCATCGTTGCCACTGAAGCCAGAGTGTCCAGGTAGCCAAATCAGTTGCAGTCTGTTTGAACTTCCCAATTTGGAGAGTTTAGATCTGCATTCGAATACCTGTGCCAAGTTAAATTTGTCTGCTGCGAGAGATTTAATCGCAGCTTTTTTATTGATCTGTCCGCCCAACCAATGTTAAGCAAATGGTTTGAGCACAGATCAATGCCGAAGATTTCTGCCTGAAAAGCTGTCGCCGACTTTCCCAGACTAGCACTGAGTTTAGTCAGCGGTCTACGGCTGTAGACTCCGGCTCCAGATCCCTGACTGGTTCTGGAGCCATCAGTAAACCAGCAAGGTCCTTGTAGATAGAATTCCTTGTGACGGAGCCATTCGTCTCTGCTTGGAATAAGAGAACTGAAGGTTCCATCCGTGCTGGTTCTAGTGATTATTTGATCAGTTCTCATGCCCATCACCTCGTCAGTCTCCAGTTGGACTGACAGACGACTGGGCACGAAAGTGAGTTTGTCAGGCTCATTCACGGTAAGGTGGTGAAGCCTGTGGGTTGCTAGTCTTGCCTCTCCCTGGACAAAAATGCGAAGGGGAGGGAGGTCTAATAGCATCTCCATGGACGCAGTTGGAGAAGAGCGGAATGCCCTCGAAATCATGAGGCATGCCGTTCTCTGGAGTTTCGAAAGTTTATTTTGGGTTAGAACGCGTTCTGTGCAGGACCACCAGGTGACACAGCCATAGGTGATCAATGGTCTGATCACTGTGACGTACAGCCAGCGGAGCTGCTTCGGCGCTATCCCCCAAGTCTTTCCACAAATCCTTTGGCAGGCCCACAGGGAGTGCCTGGCTTTGTGGATGACATTTTCCACATAGGAGTTCCATTGAACCCAGTCAACCAGTTTCAGTCACAGGGAAGTTGTTGGGAATTACTACTGTGGAAATGCGACTTCACAATGTTGATTTAAAAAAAGGCCACCAGTACTTACTGGAGAGTGCTTAATGTCCGCAACATCGCATATCGCGGGTAATTACCCAGTACATCACATAGTACGTGTAAAAAAAGCACCATAGACAGCAACATTGCGACTTCTCATTTTGGAGGTTTTTGGAACGATTATTTTGACAGAATAAACTACCATAGTGTATCCTCTATTGAAGTTAAATTTATGTTCAATTTGATAATTACCATCGTGGCAATCAATTTGCACTCTATATTCGAAGCGTTCCGAGCAAAAGTGACCCAAGCTACAATTTTTCTGAAATTGAATTAACAGTAAGAACTGCCTAAAAATGAATCAAAATTTATATACTCGTATACTTGGGCCTCTTCAGCTCTGAACGCCTCATTTTTACCCTGTGTTTACTCTTACCTACATATATTTCGCATTCTGCTCTCATCCTCAAAAGGAAAATTGAACAACTATATGAATTACTGATATCTTTTTATTCAAGATTAATATGTTTCATACAAATCCAAATATATAACATAAATAAAGTTTATCTTGTTATAAATCTTCATTCCACTTCAGGAACGGCATGGTCCAGCTGAAGAAGAAAAAATCAGAGCTGTATTGATAGTAATAAATTGAGTGTCATGAAAAATCGAACAACAGTAAAAGTTGTTTTTTTCCAGCACAGTATCTAAAATAATAATTTGAAGTTCTATCGATGATTCAAATCAATTCCAAGTTTGATTTTGAAGGTTGTGAATGTCACTTATGACTTAATAATCACCTAAATTCATATGAGGTATGTTGAAAGTTGAACGTTACAAAGGTGCAAAAATGGGGAGGATAAGAGGGCCAAGAAGTGATCATGATATAGTCATTGTTTCAATAGGTTATATAACTACTCACCTTTTACTGCACATTAATTAATCAATCAACGTCAAGTTACATTTAACTAAAACGAAATTTAATAATAGATGAACAGCTCGGTTAAAAAAATTATTCTCAAAATTCATTCATGAAGATTTTGTTTGTTTATTCTCTCAACACAACGCAGTCACAGCACGAAACACGAATAGTCACACCACGTTTTGCATAGCGGGATTTAGCAAAGATTATAGAGTTAGGTTAGGTTAACTCTATAATCTTCGGGATTTAGGTTATGAGTTAACCTCGAAACCACGTGTTGATAAATAGAACATTTCAGACAGTTACTGAAAGTTTTTCTTAGAGAAGTCGCTAGGTAGAGTTCATCGAAATTTATTCACAACACATCATTTCATGTTCTAAAAATATCACAGATTCAATATTTCAAAAATATCAACAGAGAGAAGTCGCATAGTAGTAGCTATGTTCACTTCATCGGAACATCTCGATATGATGTTTCATGCAACCACTAGGGATCTAAAGTTGAGGAATTCGCAAACTTAACAATATGCGGACGTTAATGTCCACAATGTGAAATCTCAAGTACATCCATGAAAATTCTCAAAGAAGCGCTTCAATGCGATATTTTTGGGTACTCCCTGCGACTTACTGTTACATTTCTGGTTGACTGGGAAGCTTCCTGTCTAGTGTGATGCCTAGATATTTGGCCTCCTCTACGAGTGGAATGGTCTTGCCGTAGAGAGTTGGACGAGAGTTTTGAAATTTTCTTCTCCTGGTAAAGGGAACGATCTAGGTTTTGCAGGGGTTCACTCCTAACTGCACCCCATCACACCAACCCTGAATTACTGTTAGTGTTTTCTGAAGAGCATCTGAGATGATTACATCGTCATTCCCAACAGTAAAATAACTATATCGTCAGCGTAAGCCTGAACATATACGTCAAGCGAGCTGATGATTGCAATTAGATCATCAACCAGAAGAGACTAGAGAAGGGGTGATAATACACCGCCTTGCGGGCAACCTCTGCCTGCTTTGAATCTAAGCGCTTCGCCGCAAAGCGTGGTTATGATATTTCTTGAGCTCAGAATTGTGCTGATCCAATTCGATATGGTAGGAGGGACACCTCTAACCTTGGCAGCCCTCACCAGAGAATCAGTAAGGGCAGCATTAAAGGCTACTCCAATGTCCAGAAAGGCAGCCACTGAAATCTCCTTGGAGTTGAGAGATTCATTGATCCTGCCGACAAGATTATTGACGGCAAGATCCGTGGATTTGCCTTTCTGGTAGGCATACTGCTGAGCACTCAGGGGATGCTTCCGTAGGATCACCTCTCTGATGTGCTCATCTAGTATCTTTTCAAGGGTTTTCATCACGAACGAAATCAGACTGATCGGTCGGAATGATTTAGGCTGTGAGTCCATTTTTCCCGCCTTGGGAATATAAACGACTTTAATCTTCCTCCAGTTGGATGGTATGAAATTCCATGCCAAACTGGATCTGAAGAGCCCAATGAGGTAAGACATTAAGTATTACAGTCCGTGCTGAAGTACAGCTGGAAATATTTCATCGTCACCCGGCGCTTTGTATGGGAGAAAGGATAAAACTGCCCTTCTCACCGCTCTCGCAGTGACAGTTTATTAACAAATGTCCAGCATTCCTTGCTGGGTCGTTTAAGGCGACTAGTGAAGTTACCTTCTTCCGCAACTGCGGAATCAATCAGTACGTGATCCGGAAAATGAGTGTCAGCCATGATTTTAAGGGTTTCTATGGTCTGAGCCGGAGGGCGTGTCAGAAACCCTCCAGTCAGTGATTTTAGTGCTCAGGTATTGCGAGCAGAGCGTGATGTCCAGTACATCAGCCCGATTTTTCGTAACAAAGGTTGGAACAGAGCCCCGATTGAATACAACAAGCGCTTCTTCTAAAATGAAGTCGAATAGGTACTCTCCTTTTTCGTTGATGTCCGTGCTTCCCCACGTGGTGTGGTGGGAGTTGGCATCACAAGCAACGAGGAGTTGAAGGTTTTTCTCCCTGCAGTAGGCAACTAATTTTCGCACTTCGTTTGGCGGGGGGAACATGGTGTCACCAGGGAAGTAGGCAAAACAGATAACCAGTTCTTTAGTGCCTGTTTCCATAGGGAGTTTTACCAGGATGGAAGTTACATCTCTGGAACATAATTCTGTAAGTACAAAAATGTCAATAGTGTTCCTGACAAAGATACAGGACCTGGGTGATTCCCCAGATCCAAGTGATATTACCTTGCCAGGAAGGTTACTGAGGCCGTTGATTCTGCCTCGGGAAGTAACTGTATGAGGGCGATACCTATCCTCTCATCCAGGATGCGTTTTCCAAGGAGGTAGGATCCAGCCTTGGAATGCTGTACATTAGCTTGTAGGCATTTGAAGAGCTGCGCCATAGCTCGATGTCACAGCTTACTTCTTCCTCCCCACCACCGGCCCTTTCCTGGTCGTTTTACCAGCCTTGGGAAGAGATCCGGTGGGAAGGGATGCCTGCGGCGCTTTGCTCGTAGAGGGAGCAGAGTCAGACCTCTTTCTCTCATCGGGCTCACTTTTGGAGGTGCCGGCGGAGGTGGAGGGATCAACCCCTCCTTCCTCTTTGTTCGTTTGGGTGTCCGACTCTTTGTCAACACCCATGCCCTTCTCTCTGGTCCGGAAGGTAACCCTTCCGAACCCATAGTAGGGCATCATGTCAAGGGCTTTAAGCCTAGACATGGAGCTCTCATCTACAGAGAAGGTCCATGTCCGGCCCGGCCCTGAAACCTGGTGGTGTAACACCGCCCAGTTCTGGGTTCATCACACTCAGACCTGTCAGCACCTCATCCTGTGAGGGTCGAACTCCTAGTGGAGGGTCAGGGATGTATGCTACGTATACGTAGGGCTTTGGCAGCTCCGTTCCCTGGACGATGCGAAGGTTGGCCCCATCCCACGGCTTGATCTGCAACAAGCAGTTGCCAAGCCACGAGACGGTAGCCTCGTCCGCACATCTGATCATAAGCCAACCCGGCTTATGAGTGCAGCTCAAGAAGCGGATCACCGCTCCTTTTTCCTCCTTCCTGAGGGTATACCTTAGGATGGCGCCCTGGAGCAGGTCCAGCTGCTTGGCTGACAGCTTGGTCAGCCATCCTCAGCGCAACCTCTTTGGAGTTTTGGCAGCAGGTGTTGGGTGGTTTGGTTCCCTCTCCTTTTCTGCTGCCTTTTCGGCGCCATCACGGAGAACTGCCGCAAGTGCCGACTTGTAGTCGACACCTGATTGCAGCAGCCGTTTCAGGCGCCTCTTGGCTGCTCCCGCCATTCGCCTGCGTTTGGAGGTGAGATTAATTTTCTCAACCTCCTTAGCGACTTCAGCGATCGCAGCCTCGGGGATACCCTCCCCTAGGGCGGTTCCGGATTTCTCCTCCGCGCCTGGGGTTGGGTTGATAATGGCAGAATCAGGTTTCACCCCGATTTCTGCGCATTCCTTTTTCGAGGTTTCGGTCGTCGAGATAGGATTGATCCCCGTCTCGACTGGTTTTGGTGTTTTTGTTTCTTCTAAGTCAGAATCCATAAGCGGTCCCACGAGAAGGGAAGAAATAAAAGTCCGCCAGGATAGTGCTCCCTTACCCTGGTAAGCCATATTGAAACAGGAGGGCGGCAGATGTCCGGAATTCGCGTATTAGGAGCTCATCTTAACCCAATGAGCTACTCAAAGAGGAAGTTCTTCAGCATAGGATGTTCCACCTTGAACTAGGGGGTTTTTGATGAGGTTGTCTCCTCTCGATCCGGCCAATTAAGACAAGATCCCCCGCAAACAAGTTTGCATGGTTTTTCAACTGCCGCCAGTCTTTGACTGTCCGGTTAAGTTAGCGCTGTTAATCCTGTGCAGGCCCCGACACTACAGCTGGGCAGGAGGAGTTGGTCCGCAGTCGGATTTTGGAAGGCTACCAGTAGTGTTTTTAAGACTACGAGCCAACTTATAGTCCCACAGTCCTCAGCTTCATTTGTAATCATCAGCAGAAGGACCCCTCCTATCCGCCACCTGGAGACGCGCCTGGTTGGTACTTCACCCCAATGCCAGGAAGCGTTGCTATGAACATGTCTGTTTATTTTTCTTTACATTTTTTTTGGCGAAAGCGAAAATGAATGTACCAAAAGAAATTATTGAGGCAGCCAGCAGTGTAGCTTCAAGTTTATTACCTGCAAAATCAGCTTCAACTGAAAGAAGCATTTCTGCCAGTTAACTACGAGGAGAATCTGTTGAAGGAAATAAAAAGACGAATACAAGGACCTGAAGAAAAGTTGCTTCTGTATGTTACCCGGATGCAGAACTTATTCCAGAAACTAACCTATACAAAACCATCCGAGGTGGAGCAGATCCGGCTTATCCGACAGAGGTTGATCCCGCCCTTACAACAGGCCTTGGACTTCCAGGAGACCAAGACTTATGATGAACTTCTCCGTAAGGGAAAAGTTTTTGAACGGGTCCAGTGGCAGATGAGCCAGTACACCCGGCCACCCTCAAAACTAGGTTTCGTAGAGGAACCTCACCTGACGTACACTCCCCGTCAACTGAACCGATATCAGGCAAGTTTTTCTATGGATACCGGAGAACAGGTTCGCCAGACAACTGATCGCAGGGAATCAGTCCCGCCGACACCAGCCAACCGGACACGAATTTCTCCGCCGGGGGAAAGCCGTCCACAGCCACACCGATCCAGAGAGTCAATAGTCCAGCAACAGGAATCACACCGTCCAATTCCTGGAGACAGGTCCGAAGGTCGATCCGGAACTTCAACACCGCCACCCCGCCGTCGAGCCGAAAATAGACACACTGACCGGACCGAATCATCATCACGGAGGAGAGTGTCCTTCCAGACACAGTGTTTCCGATGTGGTGGATATGGCCACATGCGTCGAGAATGTCGCAGGCCACCGAAAATCTTCTGTTCTCGATGCCAGAGGGAGAACATTCTCTCACGAGATTGTCCCTGCCGTCCGGAAAACTAGACGGAGGTATGGAGAAGGAGTCGACCATATCCCCCAACACACTGACTCCCATGACATCGACTGCCTGGAATGATAACCGACCGCTTGTCGAAGTTAAGATAGCCGGAGAACACTACAAAGCATTAATTGACACGGGAGCCACGAAGAGTTTCGTAAGTCGAGAGGTCGCAAAACAATGTGGAAGCAAAGGAATCACCGGACAACATGTTGAGAATGGTTTCGTGGTGGTTGCAAATGGTCAACCCACGACAACACCCAAACTCTACACTACCGCCGTTCACCTGGCTGATTATTCCTTGACCGACGTAAAATTTTTGTTGGTGCCTGATTTACCAGTTGATCTCATTCTAGGAATGGACGTATTAGGAAGGTTCAATTTTTCCATTAACCTCAGTACCGCGGACTGTTACCTGGAAGGTCGACTGATTGCCAAACCAACACCGAAAATTCAAGGAACTGTTGAGGTGCAGGGCCGGAGAAAATCCTTGAATACACCTGCGGACAACCCGTCACCTAAACCGTTACCGTCCGTAGAATCCGTATACCTGGCCGAAATAGAAACAACCCACTGCAAATGGTACAACAAAAAGTTACGGGAGGTGGAAAAAGACCCAGCAAATTTTCCTGACTACGCCGTTGAAAATGGAAAACTGTTGCGACATTTCTGGGACTCATCCGACTTCACAGAAGATGGAACCGGCCAACCCTGAAAACTATGTGTACCGACCGAACATCGAACAGAAGTACTGCAGGAAAACCACGACTCAGAATTAGAACATGGGGATTGCCAAAACGATTGCACGGATAGCCAGAAACTACTACTGGCCAGGGATGTTTAGAGACATTGCGAAATACGTGAGGAACTGCACATCGTGCCAAAAGTACAAAGTTTCGCAACAGAAAACCCCTGGGAAGATGCAACCACACCGATTGGCGGATGCGCCGTTCAAAGAAGTATCCACCAACATTGTAGGACCATTGCCACGGTCAAAGAAGGGAAACGCCTACATCGTGGTAATGCAAGACCGGTTCACAAAGTGGGTAGAGTGTCGTCCGTTGCGGGAAGTCACCGCCAAAACTCTTTATTCGGCCCTCTACGAACAAGTCATCCTGAAATACGGTTGCCCAAAACTAGTAATATCCGACAACGGAGTACAATTTGACAGCAGGCTATTCGAGAACAGTCTCCGAGAGCTGAAAATCGCTCACCGTTTCACACCACCTTATACTCCTCAGTGCGACCCTGTAGAGAGAGCTAACCGTACCCTGAAGGCTATGATAGCACAGTTTTTTGAAGCCGATCAACGAACCTGGGATGAAAAGATGGGAGAGTTAACGTTTGCCGTCAACACCGCTAAACAGGAGTCTGCTGGATTCGCACCGGCATTTTTGAATTGTGGAGGGGAACTGGAAGTCCCGAGGGCGATTTATTCGACAAACCCCCACAATAACGAAATGAACGGAGAATCCAACCGTCCAGAAGAAGAAAACAGAGACATGACTTACCGTACTCAACGGATCAGACATCTCCAGGAGGCTTATGAGTTCGTCCGTACTGAACTATACCGTGCCTTCCAACAACAGGCTCACCACTGCAATCTTCGGCGGAGAGAGGTCCGGTACCATGTGGGAGATAAAATTCTACGCCGGGACCGTCCTTCATCCTCGGCCGTTGACAGTTTCGCCGCCAGGTTGGCTCCGAAGTTTTCCGGACCGTTCACCGTTGTTGAAGTTGTTTCACCTGTCGTTTACGACCTGAAAGATACAGGGGGTAGAAAAATCACAAACATACACATTAAAGATTTGAAACCATTTCATGCATAATATATATTATTGTCATGATCCGTTAACCGTTCTATAGAAATAACCTCTGAAAGGAGGAAATCTGTTATTTTTTTCCGTTACCGAATATATATTTTTTTCCGTTGCCGATTCTATTATTATTATCCGTTCACCTGTTTATCTGAATAACTATAGTTGCTCGACCAACCAGAACCAGTGCATACAGACAATCTGTCTCCAAGAATCAGCGGGTAGAACCACCCCGAAAAAAAGTTGAACAAGTTTCGCATGCCAACCAGTAGGGAATTAGCCCTCCGTGCCTGTCCAAGAAGCCAAGGCTACCGACAAGGAGAAATCTCGTAAATCTGAAGCCCGTATTAAACCTATAACCAACTACACCGTCACAATTCTGTTCAATTTCCGTACATGCACCACCGTTGACCGAAATATTGTATCTACAAATTTTCATCCATTCAGCATGCAATTAAATATGAATCGAACCTGTTAAAATTGTCTGAAAAATCTGCTATTTATGTGAGGAATATTAATAAAGGATACTGTTTCACATTTCAACTGAGTATATCCGTCTATTAATCAAATGCATCTAACCAATTCCTATTCTGAACCGAAGCGAAGTTATGGTACCGTCAATTTAACACTGTCTTCCTGGAGAAAACACCGTCTACCTGAAAACAGAATACAGAGAAAGTTCGTTCCAAGAAGAAAAGTGGACCACGAGGAACGATGAGGGTCGGAGAATTTATTGTTAGAGGTTACCCATCTGCAAGTCTCATACCGGCTCCGAGAGTCCCAACGTCCGTGTAACCAGGTCGGAAGGGGCAGACCAGTCCTTTGCGCCCCACGTGCCGGAGACTTTCCACCTGTTGCAGCTCCCACGAATCCTGGTTAACCTACAAAACCACGATGGAATTCCAACATCCGCCAAACACAGTTAAATTGGGTACTCACCGGAGGGATGGAACATGGTACGTTTCCGACCAGCGATGAAGATAGATTTTCACATAGAGAAAGAAGATTTTCCACTAGAATAATTGAACACCCACACCATGTATCGGCGTACCGTCCTTGAACAAAATGGCGGAGACCTGCGCCGAAATGAATGACGCTGACGTTTCTGCGTGTGCATTGGAACTACCACTGCCAATCATAGTGAGGAATAGTAACTTCATTGACAACGTTATTTCACTTGTAAGTCCGGTCACATGCACATATAGATGGCGCGCGGGAAAGTAAGGTCACTATTTCTAGGGGTAGATAGAGTCGTGAAATTAAACTCAATATTTCATCGTGAGTTAATTTCTTCCGAGCTACGAGGGGTGTAATGAACCAAGTTTCCTGAGGAAAATTGGAGTTCATTTCAGTTCATTCCTTTCGTTTTACATTTCCGTCTTTGAAAATATTTTAATTCTCAAACATTCAGTACGTTAATTCCGATAGGCAGAGTAAATGTAAAAAGCCGTTTATCTGTGTTTAACGTTATTTTTCTTGCATGCCGTTGAAGATTTCGACGTTTTTCTGATGTTGATATGCGATAAACCGGAGCTGACGACGTTTTTCATTCTTGTCGCATTCTGGAATTTTCAGATTTTTACCGTGAGGGGGGATTTGCCTATAAAAGCAAATTTTTCCCCGCGACGGACACTTTTTGACTTTTGCTCTTTTACTTCAGTCTTTCACGTGGTGACTTCTACTTTTGATTCTGTTACTTTAGTCGTTTTTACTTCAGTTAGTTTTATGCTCCGTACTTTCTACGATTCGCCGTTTAAAAATAATTTTGTGTTGCATCAGTGATATTAAGAATTGATTTTTAGTTTTTTTTCTTTCCTTTGATTTTCGCGAGTGCCTGAAACAGAGGAGGTAGGTCCCCGTCTTTACCGTTCAGTTTCTTTGTTAGACCTACACCGGTTACTTCTTCGACTTTGACACTGCTGTACTGTATCGCTTTCTGGTATATTTTATCGTTCTTTACCCTGTTTCGCGAGTCTGACTTTTCCCTTCGCTATCAGTCACGGTGCGGAAGCCCTTGGGGTACTGAAGGGAAAGTCCCGTCCACCCCCCCTGTCCGCGTCATAAGTGTTGAATCCGAAATCCCTTCTTTTCTATCAGTCATGGCGCGTTATAGCCCTTGGGGTAGAGAATAAGAGATACAGCTCGTCGTCAGTGAAATCCCGTAGTTGCGCTAAAAATAGACCTTTTCTTCGCTATCAGTCATGGTGTGTTATAGCCCTTGGGGTAGCGAATAGAAGTCTCGAATAGACCCGCCCTGGTTGTGTTTCATTTCTGGAGAAATACAATTACATCCCGATACCGTATAGCAAGTCCTTAGTATTCATTCCGTCAGTTCTGGTTGGCACCTTTGATTTTTCAGTGCACCCGGTATAAACTTTATGAAGTGCTCGTGACCGGATAGAATTTCCCGAATGTATGTTCACTTATATGTTCGCTCATATTTCATACCTACACGTATCCCCCTTGTACATAATATATAATCAGTTTCCGAAGGTGTGAATAAACTTTTACATAATTTGATTTTGACTACTTCGTTATCGCTACCACCCTATATAACAGCGAACTCTGTCTCCGACTAGCAGCTACTCTGGTAGGTTTGCTATTCTTCCTAGTGAAAAGAATAGCTGGCGCTCGAGATAAGTTATCTCCGAGGTAATCAGGTTACAGGTTATTGACACATGCTAAGGTTGAGTTGGAAAGATATCAATTATTCCATTATTCCAGGTCCAGGACTCATTAATCTTCATTTGAAGTATTCAGGGTGAAAAAAACACTTTGTATTTCGAATAACAAATAATTGATTCGATTTATAGAAAGAAGCTAAATTATGCTTCAATTTTTGGTACCGCTCAAAGTTGTCACATCAACAATTATTTCTTTATGAATTTCTTAATTTGGATAAAGTTCGTAAACTGCAATTTATTTACCTGAACAGGACATAGTTATCTTGTGCAGGTCGAAAATAAATAATAAATATTCTTAAAAAAGTCACTGAAGGTGAAGAAGACTATAATAATCTGTTGATATACTGGGTGGCCACCCCAGACGCCGATTTCACTTCGAGGGAGTGAATGAAGGTATTTTAAAAAAAAACAATGGTGATGTGTATAGGGTATACAGAAGCATATTTCAAAATTATTCTTATGTATACCGGGTGTTCGACAACAATGATATAGACCAAAGTTATACTTCTTCCAGTCAAGAGAACAGCTGATGAACAGAATAATCAACTGTTGCGATATTTTAAGAAATAATGGCGATATGATTCGAAAGGCTGTATCCAATTCGAAAATTCGGCAAGAGAAATGTATACAAGCTAATGGTTTTCATTTTGAACCACTTTTGAAATATTGTTGACTCAGCAATTCATTCGTTCCAATTTTCATTTTTATTAGGTACTCTTTACTGTATTTCAGTTTTTTCATTTGTTATTGTTTCGTTATTGAAGTGCTTATTGAAGCGCTGAACTTTTTTGTGAATTTTCTACTAATACATTCGCAATTTATATTCAAACATGAGATTTTCAGTTCTCTTCATGATGAAAAATTCAATTTTTTGAACTTTATCCAAATTCGAAAATTCATAAAAAAATAATTGTTGATGTGACAACTTTGAGTGAAACCAAGAATTGAAGCATAATTTAGCTTCTTTCTATAAAGCGAATCAATTATTTGTAATTCGAAATACAAAGTGTTTTTTTACCCTGAACACTTTGAATGATTAATGAGTCCGGCCCTGGAATAATGAAATAATTGATATCTTTCTGACTTGACCTAAGCATGTGTCAATAACCTTCCAAGTTTCAATAATATCCGTCAAAAAGTTTGGATTTTATGATGGTCTAAGTATTTCCAAGAAGTTGGAAAATCACCCTGTAGCTTTCTAGGGAAATCCAGAATTAAATTTTTTATACTCAATCCGTAACCAGCTAGTCCAACTCTATCTCTGGTAAGAGTATGTACAGTTATTCCCCGGACACCCTGTATATTATTTTGGTCATATGCCTCTGACAATATCTGTGCAATATAATTAAATAATTTGCGTGTGGGACCCTGTACATCAGATACAATTGATCTCATTGGGAAATTTTCTATGAACGATTTTTTCACATCAAGTAGAGCACATTATGTTTTTCTTTCCGTTTTCGTTTGACGTGGTTTTTACGAGACACCCTGTATATATAGTTATGAAACACGTATCTTGAGTTCTGTTTTTAAAAAGAATGTATTTCTTTTCGATATTGCCGATCACAACTTTACAGATAAATAATCGAAAAATTCTACAGATCAGATTCATTTGATTTTGAAATAAATTACAGCAGTTTTCAGTTCAAGCTCTAGACATCAAGTAACTCATGTGAAAAATTATTAAAGGAATATTCCCATCTCTTGCACTTGTGATTTCCTGGAAATCCTGGGTATCGAGTTCGGTGTCAAGTCGGTGTTTCCTCTTAGAGACGGTCTCGTAACAATAGTTATTTTCCTAACAAGTGCGGAAAGTGGTAATAGCCCGCACGAAACTGCCGTCGTCCTAACGATGCCAAGCAGAGTCCGACAAACAGTTTCACCCGCACTGCATGCCATTTCAACAACTGATGATTTTGATGATGATTTTATTCGAGCCCACGATACAGTTCTTTTCATTGGCTGTATTCGGGTTCGGCTTTTGGACGGTCCGTGAATTTGCGCCCTAGTATAAAATCCTCTGCGCAGTTCTAGAACCATTCTCGGACCGTCCAAAAGTCGAACCCGAATACAGCTATTGTATCGTGATTCGAGCTCACAGAAGATTCATCACGTGACGTGGCAATGCACGACCTACGTCACGTCAGAACAATTTAAACGCTTCCGCACACAACTCGATGTTAGATTGTTGAATCATGCGAATCAAGCGTCCGTAGCTTGGTGGTTAAAGCGTCGGCTTAGTATATTGCATAGCTTACACAGAATACAACTGATTCTCCGAAGTCGTACAAGCTCACGAGTCACAGAGCTTCTGAGGGGGTACTTCGGTACTTACGGAGAATCAGAATAGTATACTATACTTACACGTTATAACGTGGTCCCACGTCACTTCAGAGTAGATCTGTAGACAACTTAATAGATTTTTTTCGCATAATAATGTAAAAACGTGAACAGATTACAGGGTGTCCAATAATAAAAGAAGGAAAATAATGCTAGAGGTGTATGAGCTGCTGTGGCTTATTAATTTTATAACTACTCGCACTCGCACTATGTCTCGCAATTCCAGTTTGAGTCAGACAAGTGTTAGGCGCGGTTCTCACTGGAGCGATACGATAAACGATGCGACAGGTGATTCGATAAGCAACCCGACCCTGATTCGACACCAATCTCTAAGGCCCGTATTAATAGTCAGATCTCAAAACGGGTCTCAAGACCTATCTCAGTTGATACTTTCTCAAGATAGTGACAGCATCTCAAGATGACGGCTTATTAATAAACTCATATCAAGTCAGTATCAGTTTGATACTATCTCAAGTAACGAGACTTGAATCTCAACTTATGATATCTTGAGTAATGGTCTTGAGATATACTTGAGACCACAAAACGAAAAAAGAAATCAGTATTTTTATTTTTGCTTGATATTTTTTCAATACTGTGGCCCAAAATAAAGTGCAGGTTTTTCGATTTCGAACGAACGAAATATGTCACATATTTGATCGACCGCCGATGCATGTGGTCCAGAGGGTATCTCGGGGTATAAATTCACTCGCGAAATTAGCTCAAAGGGATGTTGATGAAGAGATTGTTTTTCGACCAGACCGTGGAAGTAGCACAGATTACAGAAACAACTTTCTGTAATCTGTAGGAAGTAGTGCCATCGAAATACGACACTCTAGCTATACAAACAGCAGAACCCTGGATGTAACATCTGACTGTAGCTTCGGACCTATAGCATAAGGCCTACAGAAGACCTTGTGAGATACCACCCACAGGACCAGAGTATCCTCAATACTTCAAACTTGAGGCAGAGACGGAGTTTCCATCTTTGGAGTTAGGTGAGTCAACGAGATGGCGTCAATCAGTGCAAAAAATCGCAATCAAAAAAATACACATAATATTATTGTAGAGTTGTCGATCTCTTTTGTGCCTTATTGATGGAGCATCTTGTGGTGGAGGTGTTATGGGTGTTAGTAAAAATGGTAATGGTGGGTAACCATTATACTCAACAAGACGCCCATCCGGTACAAGTTGTGTGTACCTCATGTGAACTCTGGACATTTGAAAGATCCTGGAGTCAAGCATGCTTCCTGCCCATCTTGCGACAATATCCAAAAATTCTGTATTAGGCCAACAATGGCTTGGACATAAATTGAAGTCTGATTTTCTGTTGCGATAAACTTCATGAAATTGCTTTCGTCGTAGTAGTTGACCACATCCATGGATTCCATATTGACTTCAATAATGCCGATTTGGAAGCACAAAAGACAATTAAATTTCTGTCAGTTCACAGAGCAAACCAACTCAACTTTCATTTCGAGATCATCTTGAGTCAGGGTTCGACCATACTCAAAATTTGACGTTTCCAAAACCTATCTTGAGATCATTTGAGGACTTGAGTCACATTTATTAATAAGCGCCTACTCAAGTGAGATCGCCGACTGAGACGTCATCTTGACAGAGTCTCAAGTCAAATTTATTAATTAAACTGATGTCTCAAGACGCTACTTAAGATATTCTCAATACTTGAGATCTGACTATTAATACGGGCCTTAGGCGCGGTTCTCACTGGAGCGATACGATAAACGATGCGACAGGTGATTCGATAAGCAACCCGACCCTGATTCGACACCGATATCTTATAACCGTGCAAACGTAATGGAAGCAACTAATTCAGTGCACACTGAAGCGATCGCGATACTACATCGATAAATATCGAAATCGCGTCGGTTTGGGCGACACAGCTGCCGTGTCGCTTCAGCGACAGAAAGGTGATTGAGAATCAATTTCTGGCTCAATAGAATTATTGAAGTCTTGTCCAAAAAAGCGATACTAATCTTCGTGTTCCAGAAAGTTGTGTTATGGTAAACTTACTTTTTGCCTTAATGCCAAAAAATACGTTAGTTAATATTGACGCCATGAAATCAGACCACGTGTTCATTCCAGTTATTGCCGTCGTTGCAGCCAACTAAAGCTACGGTTTTAAGCTACGGTTTCCTCGGACAGACCGTCGACCGTCGCGTCCAGGCCGTCTACCGCCGCGTTCCGACGGCTCTATCTAACCAATGTTTTACTATGGGACTGTTTTTCTAGCAAACGCGTAGCTGGACGGTGCCTGGACGTTCAACTGGCAGGTCGCGACTCGTCCGTCCAGATCTGTTGAGGTTAGATTAGAGCGGCGTCGCGCAGTTCAGCGGCTACTATTTGAATCGATCTACGGTGAAATAATATTGGAAAAAATAAGAAAATGTGTGAAAAATTCTCATTGGAGGATGATGAAGTCTTAATAGACTTGGTGAGACAACATCCACCCTTATATAATATAGTACGCCGAAGCTACAAAGATTTGGTGGTCAAAAATAATATTTGGAAAGAAATAGGGGTGAGAATGAAAAAAAGTGGTGAGTATATATTTTTTTAATATATAATATAATTTCCAATTATATGGAATAAGAGCATGATCATTCCATTCTCTGCACCTTTGCATTTTGCCATGGCACTGATCCATGTGGTCCAACGAAATAATTTTTGAAGGTGTCCCTCACAGAATTTGCAGCTGTGGATGATCTTCTGGCATATGATGATGATATTGGTATTATATTTTTCTTGGGCAATTGTGGGGTATAATCCTCGTCTTCTTTAGGAGATGGAATTTTTGAATTTCGAAGCATATTATGCAAGATACATGCTGAAATTATTAAGTCATCAACAGCAAAAGGATTAATAGCGATTGGAGTAGAGAATACTCGAAAGTACCGACATAAAATGCCAAAAGCATTTTCGGAAGTACGTCGTGCACGGCTGAGTCGGTAATTAAACACAGCCTTTGCCTGGTCATGAAGGGAATCTTTTTGTGAATAAGGTTTCATAATATTTTTTGTCAAGGAGAATGCACTATCTCCCAAAATAACGCAAGGTTGTGAAATTTCTGTTCCTGGAAGAATCATTGCAGGTGGGATGTTGAAATTATCATCTTTGATATCCTTTCCCATCTTCGATTTTTCGAAGATGCTTGCATCTCCTTCTCGCCCATACGAACCAACATCAATTGCGATGAACCTATAATGTGCATCGATTATAGCCAGCAGAACGATTGAGTGAAACTGCTTGTAGTTGTAATAAAGTGACCCAGCATTCTTTGGACATTGTATTCGGACATGTTTTCCATCGATGGCTCCACAACAATTTGGAAAGTTCCACAAATCATTGAAATCTTGAGCATTTGCCCTCATGCGGTCTTCTGACAGTTTTGGTATATAAGTTGAAAGCATGCGTTTCCTAATGCTTCGAAGCACTTGTCTAACTGAAACGCTAATCCAGCTATGATGTTGACGATATTGGAATGCTAGTGATCTGAAGGACTCCCCTGTTGCCAAATACCTGAAAAATTATTTATAATTTATATCTTACAATATTATTCGAATTTAATTGGTAGCCTTAACATTAATCTTTAAACTTTCAGAAAAAGCGTGCCAAACAAGATGGAAGAATATTCGTGATAACTACACGAAGAGGAAACGAGAAGTTATGAAAGGCCAAAAAACTGGCTCAGCCAGAAATATTCAATTGGAACATTTTTTTGCTAAGTACAAAAACTTGAGCTTTCTCGACAATACCTCAATCATGGAGAGAAAGTAAGTATAGTAAATATTTAATATCTTTGTACAATGTATCACAGTCGTTCATTTCCAGATCTATCAGTAACCTTAGTGAAAGTGATGGAAGTAGTGAATCACAAGATTTAGTGGATGATTCACACATATCTAATGATATAGATTATATAGAGGGTTCTCAAGAACTAATTGACTTCGAAGCCCCTCCTGTTACCGAAGACTTCACGAATACCGTGGAACATCACGACGACCACTCAACCACAGTGGAAGAACTGGTAACACCTGCGAATACTCCAAGTAACAGGAAAAGAAAGCCCGTTTCGAAAGAACGAGAACAAGTTATTGAAGAGATCAAGAGAGGGCGAATTGAAAGAACCCAGATGATGAAAGAATTGCTGAGCCAAACACGTAATGAAACCAAAGAGGAGGTTACTCCAATCTCAATGTTTTTTAAAAGTATTGCGTTGACAGTTGAAAAACTTCATCCAGATCTGCAAACAAGGGCAAAAGTCAAAGTTCTAGAAGTAATTTCGGAACTAGAGTTTGAGCAACAACAAAGAGAATTTGGTTCTGGTTCCCGATCTTCTGGTTACAGTGTTATACCTCAACAATATTTAGTACCAACAAACCTGTCTCAGTCAACCTCAATAGCAGCATCATATGTAAGAGAATTTTCTCCACAAGATAGTCCTACAGCAGTATCACCAACTTCCCCCTTCACATCATTTACACAATTGTGAATCTATAATTTGAGTATTTTATGCAGTACAAATGTTAAGTTAAGAATATTGAGTTTATTTTCATAAATGTAACGAATAATATAATAAAAGTACGAGGAAAATTTCATTTTGCCTTCACATAATGCAATCCTTTTTTGGACCAGAAACTTACCTCAGCGTTATACAAAGCTTCTCTTCAGCAGAAATGGGACATTTTACCCTATTGGTAGGTTTCCTGCTGATGTCGTCCTTGACAAAACTCAAAACGACTGCGAAAAGATCAGTGGAGAGTCTAAAATACTCCCTAAATTTGGTTTCATTCGCAAAAAGTCTCCTGTGCACAGTTATATTGAAGGCACCTTCTGTAGGCCGTCTCAAAAATAATTCATCCACTGGTCTATTAGAATCTTTGAGGGTTGTCATTACTAGTTCCTCTTCTTCTTCTTCTTCCTCCAACAATAACATAACAATTAATTTTTCAGGGTCCATTTTTGAATATTTCTCCAGTCGTGTTATTTTCACCACCAAATCAACCGCACCGCACACAGATGTAGCCGACGAACTAATTCCTACTTAATTCTAGCAAACCACTTCGAGCGGAAATCGCTATCCTCGACGGTTGACGGCCGGGACGCAACGGTCGACGGTCTGTCCGAGGAAACCGTAGCTTTAGCTACGGTTTTCTCGGACAGTCCGTCGACCGTCGCGTCCAGGCCGCCAACCGCCGTGTTTCGACGATTTTATCTAACCAATGTATTACTATGGGACCGTTTTTTTAGCAAACGCGTAGCTGGACGGTGCCTGGACGTTCAACTGGCAGGTCGCATCCCAGCCGTCCATATCTGTCGAGGTTAGATTAGAGCGGCGTCGCGCAGTTGAGCGGCTACTGTTCAAATAGAGTTACGGAAATAATATAAGGAAAAATGAGAAAATGATTGAAAAATTGTCATCGGAGGATCATGATTAGGCTTGGTAAGACAATATCCACCCTTATAAAATGTAGTACACCGAAGCTATAAAGATTTGGTGGTCAAAAGTAATATTTGGTGAGTCTGAAATACTCCCTGAATTTCATTTAATTTCCAAAAAGTCTAGCATGCACAGTGATATTGAAGGCTCCTTCTGTATGGGACATGGCGTCTCAAAAATAATTCATTATTCAAATCTTTGAAGGATGTCTTCTTCCAGCAATAACATTACAATAAATTTTTCCATTTTCGAATATTTCACTTTTCGTGTTATTTTCAGTAACAAAATCAACCGCTCCGCACACAAATGTAGCCGACGAACTAATTCCTACTCAATTCTAGCAAACCACTTCGGGCGGAAATCGCTATCCTCGACGGTTGACGGTCTGGACGCGACGGTCGACGGTCTGTCCGAGGAAACCGTAGCTTTAAAGAGAATAGGCCAACACATGCGGTAAAAAGATTTTTTAAAACCACCTACTCAAAATACCCCCAAACGTGAAAGAACAGATTCTTTCACCTCAAAAACCAGTTTCAGAAAACCGGTTTTTGACTTGAATTCGGGGAATTTAATATGGGCCTAACTTACCTGCCGCCAACCATAGGTAGCTTTATTTATCTCCAAAAAATAATAGTTGCCCGCTTTGAAAACCGGATATTGGAATATGATTGGTACAACTGCAAACTTGTGAGGAGCACGCCTTGTTTCAAAAAGTAAACTGGAAATAAGTCAGGTAAAACTTCAGGGCTGGTCATGCAAAAATAAACTACGACATCCTTAAAAATATTTTTAGTAGAAACATTACATACAAAGTACTGAACATATATAAATATTGCAATGTAGTCGTAGTCGAAGTATTATCATATATACAATTCTTATTTAAGTGTTGTTTTTGTGTATGACAACATGGAATAGTATTTACCATCCTTTTTCCATTTCAAAGTGATTGACACCGATCTTTTATAGCCGTGCAAATGTAATGGAAGCAACTAATTCAGTACACACTGAAGCGATCGCGATACTACACCGATAAATATCGAAATCGCGTCGGTTTGGGCGACACAGCTGCCGGGTCGCTTCAGCGACAGAAAGGTGATTGAGAATCAAATCGGAAAAAGTAGCATAGAATTTCGTAATTGATTGACAATTTAGCGCTTGATTTGGCTATCGTATCGCTTCAGTGTGCACTGGAGTGTTGCGAAGATAAAAGTTGCATCGGGCGATAAAACATTACTCATGTTGCATCGCTTATCGTATCGCTCCAGTGAGAACCGCGCCTTATACAATTAAACGATTTCAGATGGAAAGAGCTTGATGAAGTGAAAAAAGAATATGATAAAAGTAACTAAAATATCCCTCAAAGGACACATCTGCAACAAATGTTCCAGATAACAAAACAAAAACCACGAACAAAGAAACATTTCTACGTGATCGATTGTTGTGCTTGGGATTTTCCCCGCAGCTACGTCATATTGAAATGGTCATCCTGTTTCAACATAATCATTCATATTGCTTAGTAGTCCGAACCTTCTTCTTTTCCTCCTTTCCATATCTTCTTGGTATTGTGAACGTTTTCACGGTGGATACAGTTTGCATCATTGATCTGCCATCCGGAAAGTCGTGAATGCCGAAATAAATAGACTGTCCAAGACTCTTCATAATATTACTACGCATTCGTGAACCTTTTCAAGACCTATTGTTCTTTTCTAGGTGAAATACAAAGACAAGAGACTCACCCGTAATTCCAGTATCCAAATGCCACATCGATATATCTGTGATATGGTTGCCACCTATCTGAACATCGAGATCCAGTATGTTATTGATGGAGTCTGTGACGCAGATGCTCATGTCGATTGCCTTGAGAATTTTCTCAGTAAAAATGGAATACAAGCGATGATCTTCTACTATCAGGATGGTCCACCGTATGAAGTTGGTATGTTCCATTACTCTTCGCTTTACACACTTATGTGTTGGGAAACTCATTTCGATTGTGAACCCCTTCCAACAAGATATGTATTTACACCATTGTGCCAGCTCAAAAAGAATATATATAAGGTTGGTTATCCTCTGGCAATGATATGCTTTTGTCAGCAACCCTTCTGTATTTATTGATTTAAAAGTTCTTGAAAAGTGATCTCCGTCCCCTGTTATACTTCAAGATATCTTGCGTATAATTAAGAAATGTTAATTTTCAAAACCTTGATTCCAAATTTGTCATTACAAATCTCTCCTGAAAATAAAATCCTCAACTGCCCCAATCTTTTTGTCATCCTCTCCACTCAGTATCTTTTGAAGTGGATATTTCAGATAGAAACAATGTTATTTACCTGATTTTAAAGGGCTTTGATTCGAAGAGAAAAGGGTGTTGAACGAAGAGTTATATGAAAGACCCCTCTTAATAAAAATTTAGAGGGGTCTTTAGCAAAAGCAAAAAAATCACCCTTTGAAACTCGAAGACTCGAAGAGAAAAGGTTGTTGAACAAAGAGTTATATGAAAGACCCCTCTTAATGAAAATTAAGAGGGGTCCTTAGCAAAGCTAAAATCACCCTTTGAAATCTGCCATATTTTGAATTTAGGAGTACCGTTTTCAATAATCCTATCTATCTACTGTTTCAGTTACTGAAGATAGAAAATGCATGTGATTTCGTTTCTATGATCTATCTGTAGATATATTTCAGAATGGTTACCAATGGTCACTAATCGTCAGTAAGTAAAACGATGGATAGATAGGTTTATTGAAAACGGCCGTTATTCGATCAGCATTTCGAAAATCCTTTTGGGGATGGCAAAAAGTTCTGCATCGATACTGCAGAACTTTTTAAAATATCAAAAAATTCTTAGTACTATATTTTTCGCTTATGTATAGTCGACGAATTTAGCATCAAAAGTTTGGAATCCTTGATACAAAAATTATATAGTGTAAGAAATCGAATACACGAATATGGTGAGCCGCTGCCGGTCAAAGGGGATAAGCGCTGAGTAAACATAAACGACAGCCGAGATTTGAAGCTGTGGTACTCAGGCAATTCGATTTGAAGATCCCTTCGTGCTCGGATGTACAAGCCGCTCGATATTTCTTGTGTTTACGAAAATAAATGATTAAGTTTGGAATTCTTGAGTTTCATTTCTAACATCAGAAGTGGGATTGTGCCTATCGTTCATAGTGAACTGTTATTTTGTGACTTGTGTTGTTGTATTGGTACAAAAACGATAATTACTAAGACTGCTTTCGAGCTTTTATGGACATTTACGAATACTGAGTGGTTATTACGTCGTATCCTGAAATTTTATCCTGGACTGTGTGTTTACAAGACAAGTGAAAAAAAAAATGGCATCATCGGATGGCGATTCGACTCAAAGCTTACTGGCGGAGTTAGTCAAAGTTCTACAATCGCAGAGATCTGGTGAACAGGTAGATTTACCGTATTTCAAACCCGAAATTAATGAATCGAATAAATGGGTGAGTTATGTTGAGACTATTAAGCATGAAGTAGGGTGGTCTGATGTTCAAACCTTGGCAAGGATTGGTCGATTTTTATTGAATGAAGCGAAAAGATGGTTTGAACGTTGGAATCCCGACAACAGAGACTGGGCTACTTTCCGTATCGATTTCATCGAAGCATTTCCTCCGAAAAGGAATCTTGGCCGTGTGTTGGAAGAGGCAGTTAAATTCTCAAGTGCTTGTGTAAACACTTATGAAACTTATGTGCATGAGAAGTCGGCTTTATTAAATAATTTACGCGCTAACTGGAGTGAAGGAGATCGAGTAGAATTGATTGTTTATGGAATTTCAGAGCTTGAGATACGAAATGCCGCAATGAATGCTAACTGTCGCACTATTTCCGAGTTGTTAGTTTTCTTGTCATCGTTCGTTAAACCTTCACGATATAACGATGGACAGCAACGAATGATTGGTTATGAGTCATCTCTCAAAAGAAAATATCCTTTTTCCGACAAGAAAGGAAGCAGTTTCAAAATTTCTAAGAAGTGTTACCAATGTGGTAAAATGGGACATGTTCAAGCAAATTGTCGTGTTAAAGACAACAAATTTCAATCAGATAACAAAAGATTCCCTGTTAATGACCAAGGTGTTCCTTAGTACATCTCAAAATCACGAGAGTTGTAGTTTTTGTGCTAAGAAGGGTCACAATATTTCAAATTGTTTTACGAAAGCTGCCATCGAAAAACGTCGTAATATCAACTTGTGTTCCACAGGGAAACCTGCCGGATCAACAAAGATTTCCATCGATGGTCATCAATTTTGGGCCTTAATTGATACTGGGGCTGACCTTTCTCTTATTTCAGACAAGTACACTCATTTATTCCAAAATAAAGTAACCGGATGTAATATAATTCTGAAAGGACTTAGTAATGTAACCATTGAAGCAACAAAAAAATTCGTTGGTTTCACAAACATCTCTGATGTAAATATTCCAGTTACTTACGTTTTTGTATCTGCTAAGAGTCTTGATTACGATGTTTTGATTGGACGTAATATTTTCGAAGATCAGAGTCTTGTTACCATTACGGATCATGAAGGATCGCGCATCGTACGTCGTGAGTTGCCTGGAATCAACCGGATTTCTGAGAGTTTCGATTCTGAAATAACTGAGATTGATGTACCTGCTGAGTACCTGGATGATTTCCAAATTATTCTTCGAGATTTTAGTGGCATGATAACAACTGGAAATAAAGTAGGCGCGGTAAACAATGTGAGTCTTCAGATACGCCTATCAGAAGATACTGTAGTTGCTCGTAATCCTTATCGACTATCCGCTACCGAAAGGGAAGCTGTTCGTGAAATCACCAACGATTTGATGGCGAACAACATTATACGTCCTAGTGAATCACCCTTTGCAAGACCAATACTATTAGTGAGAAAAAAGGATACATCCTTCAGAATGTGCGTCGACTATCGTGAACTTAACCGAATTACTATTAAAGATCGATTTCCCATGCCATTAATTGAGGATCAGTTGGATAGGTTAGGAAAAGGATGTTATTTCACATCTTTGGATATGGCTTCCGGTTTCCACCAAATACCGATACATGAAGAATCCATTCCGAAGACTGCTTTTGTGACACCTGATGGTCATTTCGAATACCTTCGTATGCCCTTCGGTCTAACCAATGCACCGGCTGTATTCCAGAAGGCTGTCAATCGAGCCCTTGGAAATTTGAAAGATACTATTGCATTAGTTTATGTGGACGATATTCTCATTCCTAGTGCCACCCCGGAAGAAGGGCTTACCAACTTAAGACGCGTCTTGGAAGCACTTAGTTCTGCTGGTTTCTCTCTGAACATAAAAAAATGCCACTTCCTGCAACCAAGCTTAGAATACCTTGGGAGAGAAATATCAGGTGAAGGTGTAAGAACAGGGAAAGCCAAGGTCGAAGCGCTAATGAAGTCGCCAATTCCAACAAATGTCAAGCAAATTCGTCAATTTATGGGTCTACCAGGGTATTTCAGGAAATTTGTCCCAGAATTCGCTAGTAAAACGGCATGTATAACTCGCCTGACGAAACAAGGAATTCCCTTTCAATGGGGAGAAGAGCAGGAGGAAGCAAGAAAATATGTCATTGATCATCTGACATCAAGGCCTCTGCTCGTTGTTTATGATCCAGAAGCACCCACAGAGCTGCACACTGATGCTAGCAGTATTGGATATGGTGCCATACTTATACAAAAACATGAAAACCAGCCAAAGGTTGTAGCTTACTTTAGTAAAAGGACAACAGACAGTGAATCGAAGTATCACTCATACGAGTTAGAAACTCTGGCAATAGTGCAAGCACTCAAACACTTTCGAAATTATTTGCTTGGGATCAAATTCACCATAGTCACAGATTGCAATTCCGTTAAGGCAACAGCTACTAAAAAGGATCTTATTCCTCGAATAGCCCGCTGGTGGGTTTACCTTCAAGATTTCGATTTTGAGATAAAGTACCGTAAAGGAAGCAATCTTCCACATGTGGATTATCTGAGTAGAAATCCTGTAAACACAATACGCCGAGTTTCGCATAATAACTGGGCTTACATTGAACAGAAGGGAAACGAGGAAGTTCAAAACATGTTGGAACAGCTAAGGAATGGAGATCTCGACTCTAACCAATACACTGAAAAGGATGGAATGTTGTACCACAAGCACCACAACCCAGATGGAACAATGAATCTGCAGTGGTTTGTTCCTAGACAAAGTCGCTTAGGGTTACTCCGTATCTTCCATGACGAGCAGTGTCATATCGGCGATGATAAAACTTACCAGTCGATAGCTGCAAATTTTTGGTTTCCACGAATGAGACACTTCATCAAATGTTATGTTAGGCATTGTGTAATATGTGCAGTAAAAAAGACAAGAACAGGACCACTACAAGGTTTTGTACATCCAGTAGAGATTCCCAAAGAACCATTTCACACCTTACATTTGGATTGTTTAGGACCATTACCTGTGTCTACTGACGGTTACAAGCACATTTTGGTTATCGTTGATAGTTTTACGAAATATTGCATTTTGATGCCAATGAAAAGTGTGACCACCGCAGAAACTCGCGAAAAATTAGAAACTGTGTTATCATTATTTGGAACCCCTAAACGAGTTATAATGGATGCCGCTACGTCGTTCAAGAATACAACTTTTCCAAAGTATCTGGAGAATTGGAATATCGAGCATCATTATGTTACGCCAGACATACACAGAGGAAATGGACAGGTGGAACGCTATATGAGAACCATTAGGAATTTATTGAGAATTGAAACTCGAGTAAAGGCAGAATGGCCGAGTGGTTTATGGAAAATCCAGCTTGTTCTTAACACAACTGTGCAGAAATCAACTAATTCGACTCCACTGCAATTACTCTTGGGAATCCAAAGTTCGACACCATTGATACAGGCGTTATTGAAAAATGTGTCAAAGGATCTGTCTTCAATAAGAAACCGAGATTTGGATAGACAGCGAGTAGCAGAAAAATTGTCCTCGACACGTGATCTGAACGATGTTAATAAGAGAAGAAGAGATAACGTTCAGTACTCGCCTGGTGACTTTGTGCTGATGCACCGTGATTCTCAGATGCACATTAGTAAAAGCGATTATGAGTTTCTGGGTCCATACGAGGTGGTGAACTGCCTGGATAATGGACGCTATAAAATTAAGAAGGTTGGCACGAACATCGTGACGAAAGCAGCCAAGGAGCAGCTCAGACGATGGCCTACACAATGGGCTTTGAATGTTGACATGAATGAAGTATTGGATTTTCTGGAGTCAGAAAGTGACTCAGTTGAAAGAGAAGGTTAGTGTAGAAACATTAATGCTGTTATTGCATTGTCAGTCTCTGTCCCGTTAGTGGTAGAGCTGAGTGATGGCTGAGGTCATTACAGGTACAATTTTGATTTTTGTCAGTCTCTGTCCCGTTAGTGGTAGAGCTGAGAGATGGCTGAGGTCATTACAGGTACAATTTTGATTCTGTCAGTCTCTGTCCCCTTAGTGGTAGAGCTGAGTGATGGCTGAGGTCATTACAGGTATAATTTTGATTTTGTCAGTCTCTGTACCCTAAGTGGTAGAGCTGAGTGATGGCTGAGGTAATTACAGGTACAATTTTGATTTTTGTCAGTCTCTGTACCCTTAGTGGTAGAGCTGGGTGATGGCCGAGGTCATTACAGGTATGATCTTGATTTTTGTCAGTCTCTGTACCCTTAGTGGTAGAGCTGAGTGATGGCTGAGGTCATTACAGGTACAATTTTGATTTTGTCAGTCTCTGTCCCGTTAGTGGTAGAGCTGGGTGATGGCCGAGGTCATTACAGGTATAATTTTGATTGATGTTTGTCAGTCTCTGTACCCTTATTGGTAGAGCTGAGTGATGGCTGAGGTCATTACAGGTATAATTTTGATTTTTGTCAGTCTCTGTACCCTTGGTGGTAGAGCTGAGTGATGGCTGAGGTCATTACAGGTATAATTTTGATTTTTGTCAGTCTCTGTCCCGTTAGTGGTAGAGCTGAGAAATGACTGATGTCTTTACAGGTGTAATTTCGATATTTGTCTGTATCTGTAACGTAAGTGATAGAGCAGGGTAATGGCTGAGGTCATTACAGATATAATTTTGATTATGTGAGACTCTGACCAGCAAGTGGTACAGCTGATTGATAGCTGAGGTACTTACGAGTATAATTTGATAAGAGCAGAGTGATGATCGAGATTATCACTGAATTGTATGTCTCTGGGTCTCAGTCCCGTGAGTGGTTGAGCCAGGTGAAAGAAAAAATAATATTTCTTTTTCACAGATAGGTCTTCTGGAGAAAAATGCGTCGAGAGCGTCGCAGTTGTCAGGAAGGCCGTGTAAGAAATCGAATACACGAATATGGTGAGCCGCTGCCGGTCAAAGGGGATAAGCGCTGAGTAAACATAAACGACAGCCGAGATTTGAAGCTGTGGTACTCAGGCAATTCGATTTGAAGATCCCTTCGTGCTCGGATGTACAAGCCGCTCGATATTTCTTGTGTTTACGAAAATAAATGATTAAGTTTGGAATTCTTGAGTTTCATTTCTAACAATAGAGAGAAATAAGTGAATAGAAAATAGATTTCTCAGATTCCTAGCCTTCAAGAATAATATCGTCTACAATAATCATGAGTACATATCCGAGAGAAATTTGCTATATAGAGTAAGATCCCAGAGCGACCAGACATAACTTATTTTCACACAAATGATCTCAGTAGATTCTCATGTGCTTTGAATACCTGCGAACTTGTGTAACTTGCCTAGTGACACCTGAGCAGATACCAGGTGGCAAAGGTGACTAAAAATAAGTGTTACTTTACTTATTTTCACATGGTTGATTTTTATATATGTTTTAAAGAATATCATATATATCATGGCATATTTTATAACATCATACATGTGATAATAAGTAAAGTTCATTTATTTTTTGTGCATCTTCAAGGCGTCTGGCAAGAGTTTTGGCCCATGGGAAGTGTCTGGCACTTATAACTTCAGAATAATATTCTTTAAAACATATATAAAAATTAGCCATGTGAAAATAAGTAAAGTTCATATATTTTTTGTGCATCTTCAAAGTGTCTGGCAAAAGAGTTTTGGCCCATGGGAAGTGTCTGGCACTTATAATATAACTTCAGAATGATATTCTTAAAAACATATATAAAAATCAGCCATGTGAAAATAAGTAAAGTAGCACTTATTTTTAGTCACCTTTGCCACCTGGTATCTGCCCAGGTGTCACTAGGCAAGCTACACAAGTTCGCGGGTATTCAAAGCACATGAGAATCTACTGAGATCCCAAAGTTTCATCAGTGTGATAATAAGTTATGTCTGGTCGCTCTGGGATCTTTGACTAATAGTGGAGCTGAAAAATTGTCGACAAATGACTGACATTACTATTCTTTATAAAATTGTCCATGGATTGTTCCGTGTGCCGAATATTTTGCAGTCAATTCCATTCAGAGTCCCTGATATAAAATTGACAAATAGAAATACATTTTATGTTCTCTTTCGAAGGACGAATAGTGCACCGAATGCTCCTATTTTTAGGATGACCACTTGCATACAATAACGTTTGCATTGACTTGGACAATTTCAATATACAAGGTGTTTCCTAATTGAATGTCAATATTTGTAGGGGTAATTTTTGGGCATATTTTAAGAAAAAAATTCATATGTTCTAAACGTCTTACCATTTGAGATACTGGCTGGTAAAGTTTTCACGGCACTGACTGTATTCAATTATGAGCGAATTTGATCTCTTGAATTTTTTAGTTGGACGCACGGGTTTCATCTAAAAAATTAAAATTAACGTATGTCTTTGCATGCTGATATTGTCATATCTATAGTCCATCCGAGAATGATTGACATCTCGGGTGGCTATGAAAAATCGAATTTAGGTTGGTAATAGCCCATAAGTTAAGATTTTGTGTTGCGAAATTCAAGTTGGTAATATGAATAGACAGTGATCTATAGACCTATTATATGTGAATCTATGCACTGACAGCAGATAATTTGAATTTTTACTTCTGATTATGTTCTTAATTCATCCTCTAATGCCCAAGTTTTTTTTTCCTTTTTGAAATTATTTTCGTTTAGTTTCAAGTTAGCTTATGTATAATCTACATCCTTCTTTCGCAAATAGTTAACTGATTTACATTAACACCTGTTCTCACAAAATGAACCTATACTGAAGGCGGACATGGGCAGTTGAACTTAACTGCTCACAGGTTTTTTTTTTTTTGGTGTAGCAGGGGGAAAATCTGCAAACAGACGAACACACCCTCTGCTGAGGGGGAACAGCTCTCAATCCTTCGACGTTCCAAGAGACGATTATGAGATTGGTCTTTATCGTCGTATCAGCCATTAAATATTCTTAATAATTTGCTGCATCTTCTTCTCAATCTCTTTCTCCAGATTCTGCATCATCGTGCTGAGGAGGTTTTTCGTGAACTTATCCAGTTCCTCAGTGATTCCAGAAATTCCTTTCCTGGTTCCGCCTCTTTGGCCGTTTTTTGCCTTTTCCGTCTTTTTCTCTGGTTTCTTCGTCTCTTCGACTGCTTTGGTTGCAGTTTCCTGGGGTTTCTTCACTTCCGAAGAGTTTTGGGCTGGCTTCGGAGTATTTTGTGTTGGCCTCGAGCTGGTTTGGTTTGATCTTGGCGATCTCTTGGCCTTTTTAGTGACCAATTTCCATTCGCTACATCCCTTGTAGCTGACTGGATGTCCTTGCTCTCCACAGAGAACACAAGAAGCATTTCGCTCCTCGTTCTCCCTGGTTATCTGGTTATCGCTGACAGCGATAACATTGTCCAGGCCCGGTCGTCCTTCTCTTAGGTTCAACAACACAGTTCATGTTGTAGAGCCTTCTCACCTCGAAGATACCCTTATTCTGGGTTTTAACCAGCAATAAGGGCATCGGCTTTTTTTTTATATTCGAGGTCATCCTTATGACCTCAGCATCGACGATCCATGATCCTTGAGATCGTCAAGGATCGTCGGGATATCTGCGTCCAGCGGTAGGTATCTCACTACCGCGTAGATTTTCTTTTCTTCCTCCCGTTGAAGAGTGTAAAACTCCCTATTTATTTTATGAAGGAAGTCCGTCATCCTTCTATGATCATCTGCGGTTTGTGGGACGATTCTTATACCGTCCTTTACTGTCGTCGCTCTTTGGTGTTTAATACCGTTTCGCATTAACGCGTTGGAAATTGACGTCCATTCGGACGTACCTTTCAGGGTAACTGGGGGGATTTTTTCCTTCCTCTCCACTGGAGTGGTTTTCTGTTGGGCTGGGGTTTCCAAGACTCTTTTTCTGTTGGAGTCTTCATTGGACGAGGAGCTATCCTTCCTCACTCTTTTGGCGGGTAGGGAAATTTTGTTTTGAGGGGTTTTGACCACCTCCATCTTCTGTTTTTGAACCGGTAAGGTCACTTCTTGAACATTTTTCAAAACAATGTTCTTTTTGAGTGCTTTGGAGTAAGGACTCTCCTTATTTCCCTCCTGCAACTCGAGCCTCTCCCTGAGATTTTTAATCTCAGCAACTAAGCTAGACACGCATCTACCTAGCTCATTCACCCTCGCTTTCAAACTTGCGTTCTCCTCTCTCAAAATATCGTGTTCGGACACGATATTAGCGATTTCTGGCGCGTCTTTTTCCATTACGGAATCGCAGTCCGAATGGTCAGACATTTTAAAATCTGCTTAATAATTACTCTACCACTCAAAGAAATTGGAAATAAAATTTTTCTAGACAAAAAAGAAAAATGTATCTCATGCATAAAAACAAATTGACTCATCAAAATTTCTCTACGCCATGAGAAAAATCAGAAAAAAGATACGAAAAATAAGCTCACCTGATGTTTTCTGCAGAACCATCGATCGAAACCTGGACGCCGCAGATGAACACCAACTTTTTTAACGAAATAAAATTCCGATAACACATACACGTATACAAGCTACACAAACTTCACAGACGAAATCAAAAATTCCGTAGCTTCGCTAGTGTAAACTTTCACTTCGACTTTCTCTTCCGCTTTCTCTTTTATAGCACTCGGAGCACTGTAGCACGTCTTCTATTGTCAAGCGAACGACTCGAACTCAAGCTCACAAGGAATAATTTTGTATCCACTTATATGCAACCAGTCTCAAGGCGGAGTTGGGTATTAGAGGGTTAAATCTCACAAATTGAAAACATAATTGTATCAATTTTGAATGCCGATTAATATGCTGTGAATTTGAATATTTCTTGTTTTCAAATATTTTTCTAGGTTATTTTATTTGTTATTCCAGTTCTGTGATTGAAACTGAAACTTGAAATTGAAATTATTGAATATCTTTTGTGACCAGATATTAAGGTGCATCTGGACTTTCAAGGCCTAGTAGGATGTCAATAATTCTTGAATGCACTATAGGTATTAACGATATTGTCATGATCATGCATAGAAACTGTTCTTATTTTTAAAGCGGAAACCGTGAATCGGATTGAAAAAATTCAAGTGATCAACTCTGGTAAGAAATGACTGGGAATTTCATAATAATTTTTATTTCAGGAAAAATATTTTGCGTGCCATCAATGTATGCCAAAATAGGTATGTCAAATTACGTACGAACACCACTGGTGGAAATTAAAAAGAAGGGTTACATTAAAAATGCTTCTTGATTCATAGTAGGTACATGTATGACAAATTTCATTAAAATATCTGAAGTGGTATTGTAGATATAAATAATAAATGATTTATTTTTGAAAACTTTACCACCCCGTTTCTCAAACATAATATGACTTTAGCCTTGCGGCTTTCACACTCCTCTCCAGAGGAAAATTCACTTATCCCAGATATCTCAGATATCAAAAGGATTAAGCTCTGTTGGAGCCCTTTCCAGGTTTTCGGGCTCGTGGTGGTGGTCGGGTCCGGGTCGCTCCTCGGCTCCCTGCTGTCGGTTGGATTCCTGCTCCACCCGCACTTTCTGTCGCAGCAGACGGTGTTTCTCTGCATTCCCCATGTACTTGCGTACAGTTCTCGCCGTTCCGAGCAGCACAGCCTTCTGCACGACTCTATAGATATTTTCGTCCAACTGAAGTTTCCTCAAGTTCTCTAGTAGTTTCTTCGGTATCAGGCCTGTAGATGAAATGACAATAGGGATGGTCTTGATATCTTTCAGCTTCCACTGTCTTCTGGTTTGTTCCTCGAGATCTCTGTATTTTGAAATTTTTTCAGCGTGCCTATCTAGAAGATTGTTATTATGTAGAATTGCCACGTCGATGAATAGTGCTCTGTCTGATTTTTGAGGTGTCATTTTGTCGCGCAAGGATGTTTCCATTCTGAATCCAAACATTTGAAACTGTTGTTATGAGGCGCAACTGTATTAATTGTTGTGAGCATCTTGGGGAAACATTATCAGTATTGAACCATTGTTTACCTCCTTGTTCAGTACGTTTCAGTTTAACAGCTGCTAAAAATGTTTGTTGTTGGTACTCTAGTTATGAAGTCTTATACTTCAGGATGCACCTCGTGATCCACATAAGAGCCAAATCTTAGTAATTGTCTCAAACAAGTTCTCGTTTTTTTCTCAGGGACATCCATTATTTCTATGTTACTTTCTGTTTAATGCTGTTCCAACTTGTTCATGCATGTCCGAAATTTCCTTTTTCATTGATTCATTTTCCTTCGTCAGTTTATTGGAAAGTTCAATTGTCTAATCCAATTTCGACAATTTCCTCTCGATTGTCTTCGATTCTTGATACCCGCGACTACAATGTGATCGCCATCCATATCGTCACCATCTGATTCGACAAGCAAATCTGTAAGATCCTTCATTGATCGGCAGTTGACGCCCAGCTAGTTTCTACCGAAAACATGTTAATTAAAGACAGACGGTTTTTGGTCACATTGGAGCATCGATACAAATTACGATAAAATGCTATACCAAGAGAATTTGGAGGTCTCTCGACGATGTATTTTTCCAACGATGGAAAACACATTTCAATGGAAGGAAAGGAAGTAAAAATGAGTCAAACATACAAATATGTTTCAAAATTCATAAAAGAAAATCTAACCTTTCGGACCATTATCTTTTAGAACTGCCACAATATCCTTCGGATCAATGTGGATTTCTCTATGAATATTCAGATGTGCCAATCCATTTAGCCTGTTTTCACTGGTTGTATTTCTCAAATAGGACTTCAGTCGAGAATGAGCTTTCTGGTGAACTAGTCGATACCAGCAGAGTGGCTTATATTTTAAGTGATACGAAAACATTCGGATGTAAATATGTCTGAATTACATAGATTCAATTCATCAAGTGCATTTTTCGGTCTTTGTGGAGAACTTGCTTTGTTGAATTTTTGGTATCGCAGGCACAGGTCTGCCTTCAAAATAATCCTTCTGGAATCCTGAATATCATGACTATACAACTCAGAAAGACTCAAAAAGTCCTAATTTTTTGATGCAGATTGAAAATCTTTTGTTGGTAGCATACCATGAATTTCTTAATTATTGACATATGTTTGGCAAATCGATCTTCTAAACCAGATAAAAATGAATCAACCCATTGTACGAAAACTGATTTTCAAGATCTGAGTTCTCAAGTTGAAGGATTTTGGATGAGGGAAGACTGTATCCGAGGAGCTTCTCTACTGAGAACAATGAAATTATAAACTGTGACTGGGCCAAAGCACTCAGCAAAACAAACGCACCTGAATTGGAATCCGTATCTGTCCACAGACATATTATCCTGAAGAGCTGCATGCACGGGTTTCAACAATTCCACCATAATCATGACTGAATCATGCCTTCGAATCCACCTGGTTGGGCACATCTGTTTCAATTTGTTTCTGCGAGAATCTGGCAGTAACGGATGAACTTGACGTTGTAGCACTTGTTGTCTTTAAAGGGAAGCGCACATACATTGGCATCGGACGGACGGCATGGAAGGAAGGGTCGGAATTTTCATGAAGGTATCGCACATATTCTATCGGAATCGCCATAAGAAATGGAAGAATAGGTTAGTTGCGAATATGTCTTTAAGCGGTGAGTAAATAGCGATTGTTCTGGACGAAGAAAATTTTCGAAAACCGAAGGAGGCGTTGATGAATGTGGATTCATGATATACATGTATAAAGATAAAGGAATGGATTTGGAGAATATGTTCTCTTATTTAGTACTTCAATTGAAATACATAAGAGGAGCCACTAATGAAGTAAAGTGTTTAAAAGCTACAATTTGAAGGTCCATTTAATATTTTTGAATAGAATAAATGAATTCTCAACCTACCATATTTCCTTTGATGATTGCTATTGTTTCTTGCACTGAAATTATTCCTACAATTCAAACTAAATTATAATTACGTACTCACAGTTCTCGTGAACATGTTTCTGTCCTGTTTCGTTTGACTACCCATACAACAAAGGTGCTGCTGTAGGTAGAGATTTGCAAAATGACGAAGATGCCGCGGCAATCTCCGATTGGTATCGCACATATGTCGGAATCGGCTGGCACGGCACGCATCGGTCGAAATTTCTTGTTCCTCAATTCCCGTCGGATGCGATGCGATGCGATGCCTGCCGTCCGCACATATGTGCGTTGCTCCATTCAGTTCCATTGAAAGTATATTTTATTCCGATCCGTACCGTCCGTCCGATGCCGTTGTATGTGCGCCCACCTTTAGGGGTATTGAAGAAAGAATATACTTTCTCAATCGCCCCTATGCAGTTTCTGATAGGTGCTATTTCCGAAGCACCAGAAATTGCCAGATTGGTATTATGTGCTGCACAGTGTACAGGGCGGGCAAAATTGGTGATAGCTGAACTACAACTTTTTACCCAACGAGATAGAGGAAAATAAATATGCCATTCATGTCGTCTTCTTTCGAGAAACTAATAATGCAACCAACTGCATTCCTCTATCTTCTTTTGTTTTCGAATTATAGGCCAAAATTGAAATTTGGGCAATTCCAACTTTGGTCATTATCTCCGTTCCTGTTTGTGCTAAGATGTTGAAATGAAAACATTATACCGATACTTTTTTATAGCAATCCAGTGGCGTACTATGATTTCTTCCAACAGGTATATTTGCTGAGCTATAACGTAAAGTTGTGTTTTATGGAAACAGTCGTTTTAAATGATTTAGAAAGAATCGCCATTTTTTTTTCGTTTCAGAAATATATCATACATCATACATCACCCTCAGATTCGTTCAGATATTATGAAAAATATAGTTTTTATGTGAATTTTAAATGATTGAGTAGGCTGAATCACAGAATAGTATGTCTCTACGCATGGTTTAATTATTATTTTGCGTTTGAATACTTGATTCAATCATCCATGGTTTGATCTCTATCTATAATTCAGCTTACATAGTACTCTTCATTTTAAATTTAACATAGATACAAGCTGTATTTTTCATAATATCTCAACGAATATTTCCTCGAACGTGGCTTTTGAAAGATGTAAATTCCCATAAGGAATTCTAAGGTCCATTTTGGAGAAATCGGTCAATTTTGAAAGTCCCGTTCAAGGTCATCCAGTAGGCGGGTCTGAGAGGGTTAGAGGAGAGTGGCGGAGAGGGTGACAGGTTTGATGATGAGGGGTGTGAGGGTGAGCGGGTTCGAGATTTTGTTTCGTACTTTTCTAAACGTCGGGATTCGAACTCGGGGCTACTGTGTTACGAGATAGATAGATAGGTAGGTACCTTAGCGTTGGTATTAGAGATACGTCATGCTTTTTAGGATGTTAATGAGGAGATATGTCGCTAGTCAAATGATGTAGAAGAGCTGGGAGCTTTCATTTTTATTTTTAAAATCATGAGTGAAAGGGTGATGGTGATTCATTGATTGAAACCTTGTGAAAGAAATATCATTTATTGTATTAACAGTAACATTGATAATTGTTTGATTAAAACAGAGTGATCGCTAAAAAAAAATTTAAATCACATAGTCTACACTTTTTCAAACATTGAAATCTTCTTCCTAGGTTCATCATATTCTTCAATCTTGCGTTTATTGAGTGAATAATGACCCCACGGTAGAGTGTTGAATGTTCCGGGCACCAAACATCGTTTATCGTCTTCAGGACTTAAGGCTATTTTTTCTTGTGTCAGTGAATACACATGACGTTCCTTCGCCTGAATTAAATTTTGAGAAATAATTTTATGTTTCTATGTTTCTAAACATTCAATGTAATCATCAAAACATATTCTTATCTTAACGACTGATTTTTTAATACCCTCAGCTTTCTTAGTGGTACCATAATTTCGACACATGGATTCAATTCCATCGGCTTCATACTCTTCTTCCACCCATTGTTGTTTTTTCAAATTGAGATCATCCTTATAAGTTTTCACAGCACACAGTTTGGATCTGAGACAAACATAATCGGTCATAGGTATTCCATTGTTTTCATCCTTCATCATTCCTGATACCTTTTTATTAACTTGAGGAATACCGTAGGTATTATTCTTGGGATAATCTGAGGTCATAACAGTCAAGTTTAATTCTTTCATAAGGATCTTCAGAAAACTCATAAATGAGAGAATCGGTATCAGTATATAAGATGGTGAAGCCAGCACTGAAAGCTTCATTCCTGTAGTGGTAATGGAAGTCATAAATAGTAGTTTTAGCCAAATACAAGATACTCATTCCCACATAAATTGGCTTGTTTAAATAGATCTGCAGCTTTTGCATTTCAACAGCTACGAAGTTCTCATTGAAAAGAACTGAGTTCTTGAATTCAGGTTTGGAGATATAAGTTTCCGCCCCATATCGTCCTTTCCATTTTGTTAGAAGGTGGACATTAACCCTTTTCTGAATATTCTCCATCGTTTTTCCTGTAACAATAGAAAAGAATATGTAGACATATATATATATATATATATATATATATATATATATATATATATATATATATATATATATATATATATATATATATATATATATTTTTTTTTTTTTTTTTTTTTTTTTTTTTTTTTTTTTTTTTTTTTTTTTTTTTTTTTTTTTTTTTTTTTATATATATATATATATATATATATATATATATATATATATATATATATTGGAAATCATATGAATGTAATTTAAATGGATATAACAACTTACCAAAAACAGCGTTGTTCATCAGTTTAAAGGGATTCTTCTCGAATTCATTTTTGGCATTCTTTCTCAGATCCATATTGAGGTTGATAAAGACTTGAGCCATGTAGATTGCTTGAACTTGAGCACTCGATGTATTTTTGTTATAATCAAGCCATTCTTCAATGCTTGTTTTAGATTTCTATAGTGGATGACATATTTCTTCTTTTGATGTAATGTGGCCATAAGTTTGTGTTTTAGAATTATAATGTTCTGGGCAGAAAGGTAGATCTTTATGTTATTCATGCAATTCTCTGGGATACTCGAGGTCAACTTCTAAAATATATCCTTCCGGAGCATCATCCGGGATATGGGTCACATCGATATTTTCATCACACCATTGAAAACCGCCGTATTGTAGAAATTGTGACATTGCCCATCCATATTGATTGTTAACATCAAAGTATAATACATGAGGTAATTTTCTGATTTAGATGAATCAAAGTTGGGTATATATTTGTTGTTTGCATTTGCTCGTCGTTTACTACATACTTGACTAAGGCCGCCCCGAATTCCTCTTTCAACAAACAAAAACATATCAACATCTGTGAGAAGTTCTAATTCTTGTTTTGTATATTTCATCATTGCATCCCATGTATATCCTGGTAATGTAAAATAATGAACAGGATCTAATCCATAAGTCTTATAGCAGCTCGATCGAAATTGTTCAAATACGTCAGCCAGCAATAGAATGTCAGTTTTCATGTAGAGATCGCTGTAGTGGCCCAAATTCTGACATTTGAATTTATTCCACACAAGTTGTGCTCTCTCATATCTTCTTCGTGGACATTTCCTACCATCCAATTTGTTATAGAATGCTTCAATAGGTGAAAGAGAAGTATCATCGAATCGGTCATAGGAATTGATATAATCATATGGCATTACCCCTTTGTTCGTAAGAAGACTGATATGTTCTTCAGATTCCTCAAGAAATTGTGATTTCAAGTTCGGAAACTCTTCTGAAATGGACGATAGTTGGTATAAAGAGGAAGCCATGAATCGGAAACTATCAATGAATCGGAAATTAATGTGATAATCATCATAGTGTTTGGTGAAACTGATATATTTCTCCTTGGTTATCGGTAACAAATCGATTTTTCCTTCCATTCTTGTGGCAATATCTTGTATCAGAAAATTAGGGTCATATCCACTCAGGTTGTGAAATGCTACAGGAATCATGTGACTTTCCTTATAATTTATATTACACCCCTCATGTGCTGCTCCACGGTAATTCTTTTCGGGGATAAGATGATTATGATCTCTTACTTTTTTATCTTCAGGTTTGAACATTTCTTCACAAATATGACAGTGAGTTGCCTTCCGAAATTCGACTTCCTGTTTTGGTGTCGTATCGATATCGTAGGGACATAGAAAAACTGAGTCAACGTCCCCAGCAACTTGATTCATCTCATCTGCAAACCATTTCATGCGATTGGGACCTCGATAAGAACGATAAAAACTCAGAGAATCATCATATGAACACTTTACATAGTATCCTACAGCTGCAGCTATATGTTCTTGATAGTTGTTTTTAGTATTAGTAGGTATGCTCTCCAAATCTGCATAAATAATAAAAGGTACCCCCTCGTTATTTTTATGATTTTAAACTTGAGTGTATTGTTTCCTATCTCAGGCATCTTTATAGCTGTTTCATTATGTTTCCACAATCCTCTGAATGACTTTTTAGTTTTTTCTTCTGATCGGAAATATCGTAGACATCTATCACATAAGAATTTCCTATGCTCTTCCTTGCTCAATTGACTCGATACCAGACGAGAGAGATTTTTGATCAATATATAATTGTATCGCACTGGAGTATCATCGTTTGAATAGTGATCTTGTATAAGGAGTAAGTTGATATGTCTATTCATTTTATTTTTTGTTAAGTATTGTAGGAAATGTAATAATTTCCTCGAAAATAGATTCACATTCACATTCAGCGATCGAGACAGACGAACACCAGCTTTGAAAATTACGCATATAGGTTTTTCTCAAAACCACTCCAGCTACTCGAAGACGTGCGGTCCCAACACATCTGTTGACAATTATCAGGGCGACACTTGACCTGCACCCGAGCCTGCATTCCGGACGTCAACAGTGACCGCACATTTGGGCGAAACAAATTCGTTTTTGTTAAAGCGACATCGCATATACTTTACTCTTCAGGGTAACCCTCATAAAGTTGGGTTGAATAAAAACTGTGATATTCTGTTGGAATATTTTATTTCACTTCCCTTTTCCCTGGAAATACTAACGATAGTTCCAGCTCAACAGACTTTTCAACCCACAGTATGTTGGAAATATAGTGAAGTTCTTCTTTTCCTTTTTCAGAATATAAACATTAATGGATATCTGGTTTTGTTTTTCAAAGTTGGGTATCTGTTTCATTGTCATCGGAAATTGAATACCTTTTCAAATTCAAAATTTTGGAATAATGAGGATACTTGAATAATCGTTGAGGGTTCTTCTCAACAGGATGTAATTCAGCCATCACAGACCATGCGAAACATGCTTCCTCGTCGTTTTTCACATTGATACAGGCCTTTTTCCGTTTTATTTGAGGAGGAAGTTCTATGTATGAGCTTCCAAGTTGGGGTGTGAACTTGTTTATATTCACCCCTAGGTTAACAACATTAACCAGAGCCCATCCGCTATCACGTTCTTGGAATTCCTCAAGATCTTTGAGAATTGATACCAAGACATTTCTATTGAACCATTCAGTAATATTCGTGTCTCGATAAATAGGTGAATTGGATGTTGTGAAGTATTTATATTCCTTTTGAATTTTATTGGCTGTCCTCTGAAACTCTCCACAAAACACCATATTGACCTTAACAGCTTCATCCTTCTTCAATGCATTCAGAATTCTTCGACGAAATATAGCTTCGCAGTCCATCAAAAAATCCAAATCCTTATGTTTCTGGTTACTAATCACACCTGTTCTTATTCTCGAGTCGAATGCTGATAATGAATCATCCCAATGAACTCGGTCCCGCGCGCTTTCCTTCGTCTACTCAGACCTGCACCAATTCGTTGTTGTTGTTTGAATTGTTGTTTCAATGATTTTATAGAACGGATCTGAGCTTCGAGTTGCTGTTTTCTCCAATTGAAGTACAACCTGGCAATTCCCGATACAGTTTTCTTATTGCTCTCGTACATTCCTTTATACCTTTTATTGCATGCTCATTATCAGATGTAGTGATAAATAAAGCCATAAACGACTTTATTAGTCACTTCATCGCAACCAAAAAGGGTTTTCATAAATATATTAGGTCAGACATCCTCCTCAAAAATCGATTATATTCTAACAAATAAAGACATGAAAGATTGTAAAGCTGACGTATTTCCGGTTCAATTTGGCGATCATAAAGCTTTCTTACTAGATGTTTTCGTTGACAATAAAGTGAGGCATGAAAATGGTCCTCAACGTAAATTGTGCAGAAATATGTCACCTCAAAATCTGCTGAATTTGGCTGAAGATGTTTCTAACTATTCCTTCGCAGATTTATATGAAAATTCAGATGTAAATATTATGTTTCAGACATTTGTTGACACGATAAGAAGCCTTATTGAGTATCACTGTCCACTAGTATATAATAATGTAAGAACCAGCATAACAAAAAATTGGATAACACCCAGAATAAGAGAAGCTAGTGAAGAATTGAAACATACTCATTGGCTTAACAATAATTTGAAAACTAGTCAATCACAAAAACTGTACAAGGACGCAAAGAATGCTTTCAACCATATGATAAAGATGACTAAGTTAAGCTTTTTTGAACACATGATTAGAATATCTGATAATAAAAATAAAATGGTTTGGAGAATAGTGAATATGGAAACTGCAAAAAAAAACTAAAAATAATAATAGTTAATTTAAATTGATTATTGATGGTGTAGGGATTTCTGAAGATGTAGATGTGGCCAATTCTTTTGCGAAATATTTTTCTGAGATTGCTAAATTGAGCCTAGAACGGAATTACGGTAATGCACTAAGTCAAATTTGTACAACCTCTTCTATTCGCAATCATTCTTTCTACTTCCATCCCGTAGATAGGATTGAAGTTATTGGAGCAATAAATCAATTGAAGAATAAAAAATCGACTGGTCATGATTTGGTTTCTGTGAGGATAATAAAACTAATAGCGGATGATATTTCTGAACATTTCGCCCATCTTGTTAATGAATCAGTTTCTTATGGCGTTTTTCCAAATTGTTTCAAGCTAGCAACTGTAATTCCAATACACAAAAAGGATGATATGAATGATGTGGCCAACTATCGCAAAATTTTTATATTAAGTGTATTTTCGAAAGTCATACAAAAAATAATACTAGACCGCATGATGTCATACTTAGTTAAATTCAATGTTATTGCCGATTGTCAACATGGCTTCAGATCTAAACGCTCAACTGGGACTGCTATAGTAGGTTTTATTCAGTTCGTTCAGTCATCTTTGGATGAAGGTTATGCTGTTGCCGGTCTCTTTTTCGACTTGTCGCGAGCTTTTGATACCATTGATCCTAATTTCCTCGAAAGTAAACTTTATAATCTTGGATTTCGGGGTACTTTCTTGGGATGGATTGTAAGTTTCGTGACCCATCGTAAATTAACTGTGAGGGTGGGAGATCAATGCTCTTCTGAATTTGCTGTTGAACTTGGTGTTCCACAAGGTTCGGTACTAGGACCATTACTATTTATATTATTTATTTTATAAATGATTTATCGGAACATATAGATTGGTTTTCGTCAAATTTAAAAAAACTAATATCCCTCAAAAAATCAACTCACAGGGAATTCAAACTCAATTAACGGAAAGAAGACTATAACGAATTTGTTAGAATCAGAAGAGAATGCAAAAAAGAATCTGAAACTTGTTATAAGGACTATATAAAATCAGTAGAAGAGTCCATAGGCTTCAACCCAAAATTTTTCTGGAAATATGTTAATGATTTAAAAGAAAATAACACCCTTCCAAACATTATGTACTTAAATGAAGAAAAATGCAGTAATACACGAGACATAGCCGAATTATTTCGGAGAAATTTTGCGAAGGTTTACAAACCAGCCAATCCCAGAGATATTGATGTACAATATGACAAATACGTCCACTTAAATAATTGTGTACTTTCTGTCGAAGAAGTTCTCAACTGTCTTTGTTCACTTCCGGAAAAAAATGACGGAGGTCCAGATGAGATTCCTTCCATATTTCTGAAGCGATGTCGAGCGGAATTGGCATCTCCATTGTGTGACCTCTTCAACCTATCTCTGCGCTCGGGACGATTTCCTACTCAATGGAAACTTAATTTTATAATCCCGAAATTCAAGTCCGGTGATAAGAACAACGTAAAGAATTATAGGCCAATTTGCAAATCCTCATACCTACCAAAATTGCTCGACACCCTGCTAGTAAACAAAATTTCACCATGCTTCAAGCATATATTCATAGAGGAGCAGCATGGATTCATTCCGAAAAGATCAGTCACGACCAATCTTCTGACATATTCGAATACTTTACTAGAATCCATGAAGAATGGAAAACAAATCGACTCTATTTATACAGATTTCAAAAAGGCATTCGATTCAGTTGCTCATTGGTTGCTTATTCGTAAACTCAAAGCATTAGGGATCGACTCCCCGTTATTAGATTGGTTGGCTGATCGAATAAAAAACATTGAACTAAAAGTGCTTATATCAGGTACATGTTCAGCGGAATTCATTATGGAATCTGGCATACTTCTATAGGGAAAGCAATCAAGTTCAGTTCGTTTCTACTTTTCGCAGATGACTTCAAACTTTTTCGGCAAATAACATCATTAGACGATTGTGAATTGTTGCAGCTGGATTTGAATGCTATCATAGAGTGGAGTTCGACAAATGATATGGAATTCAACATAGAAAAATGTCAAGTGGTGAGATTCAATAGATTAAAATCACCACATCTGTTCGAATACAAAATGGACCAGATTACTTTGAGAGAATCGTCTACGGTTAGAGATCTTGGGGTTTATTTTGATTCTAAAATGAACTTCATTCATCAAATACAATACGTAACGAACAGAGCGTTCAAAATGCTCGGATTCATAAAAAGAACTATGAAACATTTCAACAATTTAGATGCTCTAAAGATAGTTTACTGCAGCAACGTCAGGAGTATTCTTGAATACTCCACCACCGTCTGGTCGCCAGCTTATACCGTACATAAAAAGAATATAGAACGGGTTCAGAGAAAATTTCTGAAATGGATAACCTTCAAGCTGGATCTCCCGTTGATAACGGAGAATTATGAAATTGTCCAAAAGAAACTGAATTTAAGATCACTTGAAATGAGACGAGAAAACTTTGACATAATGTTTGTGTACAAACTCCTGAACAATTTTGTCGATAGTGAATACCTATTGCATCGAATAGGACTAAACTGTAAGCCAGCACCATTGAGATCCAGAGAAACGTTTCACGTGAGGTTCAATCCTACCAACTACACAATGAACGGCCCAGTCGATAGAGCACTACGTTCAACGAATGGTTGTGACTTGGATATATTCTCTGCATCAATCTTTGCACTAAAGCGATATTTCGAATCTCAAGATTTGATTAATAGATGAGAACTCCTTCACTGGAGTTCTAAAAAATTTATATTTATTTTTGATATCACGCTTTGAATTATGTTTTTTTTTCATTATAATGTAAAATGGCATGTCCGTATGAACAAATAAATAAATAAATAAATAAATGGCCAAAATTGTAATATTTGTAGATGATACCTCATTTGTTGTGAGAGCAAAGAGTTTAGGTGATAAGTGATATGAAATGAAGTGATAAAATTCGAACTGAGAGAGTCCTCTCCGTTAAGTCTGAGTTCTGGAAAGGAGGTTCTCCGTTCCAAAAATTCCACAAAGTTCTTAGGTGTAATAGTCGATAGCAAATTGAGATGGTGCGAACATGTTGCCCATGTTAGTAAAAAACTCTACTCTTCTTTTTACGCTATACGCAGACTGAGGAGCTCGCTTCCACTCGAAGCATTATTGAATGTCTATTATGGTCTAGTTTATTCGAAGCTGTCATATAATATTGAGGTCTGGGGCAACTCAATTGACTCCATGAGATTACTCATTGCACAGAAACGTATCTTACGTTTAATTTTTGATCTTAGCTCACGAACATCTTGTAAACCTATCTTTCGTAAACATTAAATTCTGACTGTTCCATGTATCTCTCCAGCTTTCATCATTATAACACAAGAAATGTAAGCTTGTTGTCCATACCTAAGCATAACACCAGCAAATTTGAATCATCTCCAACCTATATATGTATCAGGTTATTCAATAAACTACCAGAAGGTATAAAAATTCTCGACAAAAAGTGTTTTCGTGCAGCAGTAAAAACATTGTTGTACGAGAAATGTTACTATAGTGTAGATGAATTTCTTTGTGATACTTTTTAGGAATTAAGGATTTTTTCCTTGCTCTCTTTTTCTGCTAGACAAATATGTTCGTTCTATGCAATTTCCTGACTTGTCCTATACATTGTTAAATGTCTCACAGGATAAATAAAGATTTATTATGACTTTAGCCTTGCGGCTTTCACACTCCTCTCCAGAGGAAAATTCACTTATCCCAGATATCTCAGATATCAAAAGGATTAAGCTCTGTTGGAGCCCTTTCCTGGTTTTCGGGCTCGTGGTGGTGGTCGGGTTCGGGTCGCTCCTCGGCTCCCTGCTGTAGGTTGGATTCCTGCTCCACCTGCACTTCCTGTCGGAGCAGACGGTGTTCCTCTGCATTCCCCATGTACTTGCGTACAGTTCTCGCCGTTCCGAGCAGTACCACCTTCTGCATGACTTTATAAATATTTTCGTCCAACTGAAGTTTTTTCAAGTTCTCTAGTAGTTTCTTCGGCATCAGGCCTGTAGATGAAATGACAATAGGGATGGTCTTTATATCTTTCAGCTTCCACTGTCTTCTGGTTTGTTCCTCGAGATCTCTGTATTTTGAAATTTTTTCAGTGTGTCTATCTAAAAGATTGTTATTATTTGGAATTGCCACGTCGATGAATAATGCTGTGTCCTCATCCTTATTGAGCAATATGAGGTCTGGTCTATTGTGCGTTATTTTCCGGTCTGTGAGAACAGTGCGATCCCAGTAGAGCTTGTAATGTTCGTTTTCCAGCACAGCATCTGGATGGTAATTGTAATAAGGAACCCTTTTCGAAGTTAGAAGTTGGTGTTTTAGTGCTAATTCTTGGTGAAGAATCTTGGCAACAGCATCATGTCTATTTTTGTACTCCGTGCCCGCGAACTTCTTACATCCCCCGGTGATGTGCTGGATAGTTTCATGTGTCGCACAGCCATAACGACAGCTATCGTCCGCCACTGAGGCATCCTTGGCGATGTACTTCATGTAATTTCTTGTTGGAATCACCTGATCCTGGATGGCGAGCATGAAGCCCTCTGTCTCAGGAAACAACCTTCCGGAAGTCAACCAGTAGTTCGACGCAGATATGTCGACGTAATCATGGTTGACCTCATTCTGGTGCCTCCCATGCAAAGGTTTGCCAATCAGTTTCTGCATTTTACTTTCTGCAGAGTGTTCGACTGTTTCCAAGTGATCCTGGTGTAGCTTTAACGGTGTAGAAGTATCAGCAACACAAACTACTCGATGGAGTTCTGACGAAGCTGCCTTGCTCAAGAAATAGTTTCGAAGTCCCTCAATTTCCTGGGACATACGGTTGGACAAATCAACAATTCCTCTACCCCCAAGATGTCGTGGCAGCTCTGTCCGTTCTATTGAGCTTTTGGGGTGATGTTTATTGTGTTTAGTCAGCATCGTCCTTATTCTTCTCTGTAAAGCTGCTAAATCGGTGGTCGTCCAAGAGATAATACCAAATGAATAGCTCAGCGCCGAGCAAGCGTAGGTGTTAATCGCTTTTATCAGATTCTTGCTGTTAAGACCAGTTCTCATTATCCTCCTCAATCTTCGGGTGCACTCCTCCGTTAATTCTTTCTTCATCTGGGTCTGATTGATTTTTCTTGCCTGTTTTATGCCTAGATACTTGTTTGTGTCTCCTTCCTTTAATGCTTCAATTTCTGCACCTTCCTTGAGTTTGAACGTACCATCTTTCATTTTCCCTCTCGTTATGTTTAGCAGTCGACATTTTTCTAGTCCAAACTGCATTTTGACGTCTTCCGAGAATCCTTCCACCATTTTCAGCATCAGTTGCATTTGTTTTTTGGTAGATGCGAAGAGTTTCATATCGTCCATGTATAGGAGATGATTCATTTTCATCATAGTTCTACTGCCGCTCTTGATGGAAAATCCGTAGTCCGTAGAATTCAATCTATGAGACAAGGGATTCAGAGCCATGCAGAACCACAGAGGGCTCAGCGAGTCTCCTTGGAAAATTCCGCGTCTTATTGGAATAGGTCCTGTTGTAATGGAGCAATCTGCTGCTTTCATTTGAAGACTAGTACGCCAGGTTGACATGGCGTTTTTCAGGAACTAACAATATTGGGATCCACCTTGTAAATCTTCAAGATCGTCAAAAGCCATTCGTAAGGTATAGAATCGAATGCTTTTTTGTAGTCTATGTACGCAGCGTAAAGATTCCTTCGCTTGGAGAACGCTTGATTGCAGATAACTAAATCTATTATTAGTTGTTCTTTGCACCCTCGGCTGTCTTTGGTGCATCCTTTCTGTTGCATGGCGATGATGTTATTTCTTTCGCAATGGTTGTGAATTCGGTTTGATATGCACGATGTGATTAATTTGTACGTCGTTGGAAGACATGTGATCGGTCGGTACTTGGATGGGTCTTCTGTATTCCTTTGGTCTTTAGGTAACAGGTATGTTGTGCCATGTGTAAGGAATACTGGCATTCTTTCAGGATTTTCAATGACATCATTTATTGCGGAGGTCAATTTGTCATTCATGATCCAAAGTTTCTTGATCCAGAAGTTCTGTGATCCATCAGGCCCAGGTGCTTTCCAGTTGTGCAGTCCTCTGATAGCTGATTTTACTTCTTCAATTGTGATCATGTCTTGCTGCATCGGCTCATATTTTATAGCTTCAGATTTTTCATCTTCAGTCCATCCGGTATCTCCATTGAACTCAGGTTTCGTTGATAATTGTTCGGTCCAGAATTGTTCAATGGCTTCCTTTGGTGGTAATATTCCATTTTCTCCATCCGACGATGTGAGTGACCGGTAGAAAGATTCTTCCGACTTTTCGAATGAATTATTGTCTCTTTTCCGGCTATAATTGCTTTTATATCTCCTCAGGCGTTCTGCATACAGAATTAATTTTTGCTTCAGAGTGTCGAGGCAATGGTGAGCTGTAGCATTCTCCGTCTCTCGTTCTGTGTGTGTCCTGTTTCTATCCATGATCTCTTTGGCAGCTTTCACAACCTTTCTTCCTCGATTCCCGTTCAAGTACTCCGTCAGTCGTCCAATGTCTCTTCTTAGCCTTTCTGTTTTGTGTTGAAGACGTTTCTGCCATGCTGGCGCGTGTAATTTGTGTAATTTTGGACCATCGTTGTTCGTTCGGCGAATTTTTGCCCCTATGGTTTTCGCTGTCGTCAGCGCTGCACAGTGAAAAATTAGATGCAGATATTCCAATGAACTCCCGTTCTGTAGGTATTCAGGTAAAACTTATTAAAGATGTCGATTATAAGTGACAGTTTCTTGGATGTATTGAGTCGTGGAGGTGCTACTCGATGAAGAGGATCTGTTCCTTCCAGTTCGGCAAAGTATCTCCTCATGTCAGAGTCAACTTGTCGGTGGAGCTCTTCCCTATCGTCCTGGTGTTCAGGCTCACTTGCGTTGCAAGATGGACTTTCAGTATCAATGTCTTCTGGGTGTTGTTGTCCAGGCATGTGAATTTCATCAGAGTTGTTTGTGTTATTCTCTATTGCTAGCGAATGCTGAAGTTCTCGTTTAATTGCGTCGATTCGGGCCGTTGGTATTAGTTCATTTCTCAGAATTAGGCGGTACTGGTCTGCCACTCGTTGTTCAGTGACATTGAGATTTGGGTAGGCGTTGCAGAATTCCTCATGGAGCCTTTTCCTATAGTTGTTCGTGTTCTGCCCTAGTCCCGTGATGGAGTTATATATGCGCACAATAGTTTCATTCATGGACGTTGTCCACTTCATACGCTTTCTAACTAACCCCGCTTGGGTGAGCACTGGCTGAATATCCTGCGCAGCACCTTCAGCGGTTCGAGTCGGCAATTGAATTGGACTCGTTGGTTGCTGTTGTTGCTTTGGAGCTGTAGCTTCTTTTGCAGCAGGAGCCCGCTTCCTCAACATCCTGCCACCGACGTCCCGCATGCTGTCATGTCCAGCGCCGGCTCCAGACATGCCCTGACGATTCCCAGGCAGTGACTTGTTTCCGAGGCTTCTCGTAATCACCATTTTCATGGGTTTGTGCTCCCCTTTCTCGGTTTGGGTGAGGGGTAGAGAAATGAGAGCAGAAAGAGCACCCCTATAAAGGATGTGAAAGAGAGAGGAAGAAGGAATGGGACTGCGGACAGCAGGCGTGGCTGGCTGCACCGTCTACGTCGTTACGATGGCTACCCGGCAGGCCATCTACCAGATAGCTGCCAGGCAGGCTAGACATTATTATTATTATTATTAGTCGAAGACAATTCTCTATAATGAAGAATGTGATCACGCCTAACAGGGGGGCAATGAATAAAATAATGAGGATAAATTCAGATGCATACCACCCGACGATATGAATATCGACAAGTGTTACGATCTGAATTGAGCTAGCCAATTTGTCATCGTCAAGGCCCCCAAATGGAGTACGCTCCACCGAAGAAAAGCAGCAAATGAGGCCGAAACCATGGTCAGCATCTGCTTTTCTTCGGTGGAGCGTACTCCATTTGGGGGCCTTGACGATGACAAATTGGCTAGCTCAATTCAGATCGTAACACTTGTCGATATTCATATCGTCGGGTGGTATGCATCTGAATTTATCCTCTTTACAATTCTCTATGTTGAACATTTTAGATACAACTGAAACAAAATATCCATGTCAACATTTTAAATATTCTCAAAATCGGATACAACACGCGAAAATAGCCGAAGATTTCCGAAGATAGCCGCAGATTTCCGAAGATAGTCGAAGATTACCGAAGATACAAAACGTACACAAGAACGGATATTAAGCGGATGCGAAGTTTATATGAAACGAGTACACAACACAGTTAAGCTGTCAGCTACAATATAGTTTCAGGCAGCTGAGCTGACAGCTTCAGCACAGCTCCAGACAGTTCCAGACAGCTAAGCTGACAGCTGTTATAAAGATTATGAGCGGATACAAAGTGGATGTATGAATTATACTTTTCTGATAAATATTGAAGTTAATAATTTTATATTTTAATTAATAACATATATCCCAAGCATTCACATGCAATAATTCATATCAGTCTTCAAGTCTTCAATTTAATTTGCTTGCAACAATTTTGTGATTAAAACACAGAAATAAGAAGATTGATCTCAGAGAAGTCCTTGGACTCAGTAAATCTCCATATAAACTGCCATCTATAATAAATATTTATATAAATAAATAATGCGAGATTCAACGGCTTCTCCGGCTTCTAAGACTTACGTAAATCTTGAGATGATATAATTTTATCTGAATATTTTTTTCTGGATAACAGATCATCATCATCATTGCTGTATCCCGTTACCGGGAATAAATCTACAAAAAGAAAAAAAAATTTGCAAAGACTTGTAATTTCTTAGGGCTAGTTACGACTGTGTGCCCTCCTGTGACTGAAGAGACCCAACCGTGACCTGGCCGCCGCTGTATCCTTCTCGATTCTCCATTATAACTGTGTACCAAAGACCTCCACTGTGACCTGTCTGACGCTAGTTGTTCCCAGTTATGATTGGCATTAACTAATTTTAGGGATTGATGTAGTGTATCCTTAAACCGCTTATACTGGCCTCCTGGTTTTCGGGCTCCCTCAGTGAATTCGCCATATAGAGCTATTTTGGGGAGTCTTGTGTCTTGCATCCTCAGAATGTGGCCGCTCCATCTGAGTCGGGCCCTCGTTACTTGAGTCTCAATTGTTGTACAACTCGCCCGTTGCAAGGCTTCTGCATTCGAAACTTTGTGGAACCATCTGATGTGCATTATCTGTCTTAGATGACGTTGTTGCATTTGTTCAAGCTGTTTAATATGTCGCCTGTAGGGCGTCCAGCTTTCGCTTCCGTAAAGAAGCGTTGGGAGGACCACTGCTTTGTAAATAGTTGTCTTGGTCTTCAGATTGAGGTCCTGATTTTAAAACACTCTGTCCTTTAGCTTCCAGAATGCCCGTGATGCCGAATTGATACGGTTTTGTATTTCCGTGTCTAGATTAGCCCTAGTATTCATGAAGCTTCCCAAGTATTTGAACTGCTCGACCTGTTCTAGAGTTTCATTCTCCAGGCTGATATCTGTTTGAAGGCTTTCTGGCGGACTTACCAGGATTTTGGTCTTGTCGATATTGTCAAAGTATGTTGCAATGATGTTCACAAACGTGTTATTCGCTGCAGGAAAGCGTAGGGTCATTAAACGTTCTGAGATACCAACTGGATTATCGGTAAGTTTGGCGGCCAGGTCGTTTCTAATGGCAAAGCCTACGCCATGTTGTCTGATTTCGCCTTCGTCCGAATAGCGTGTCTCGCTTAAGGCAACTATCCTTATCGATTAGGGCAGTACGCCTCTCTGGTCGGTCAGCCTTGTGGTTGTCTAGCAAGGTTCTGACGTTCCATGCTGCAAAAGCTATGTGCTTTTCATTGGTGTTTGTTCGATGATTCACTCGCTCAGGCACCCTCCCCCGGAGATCCGAATGGGAGGGTATTTTTACCTCCGGATACAAATTTTGTCCTGTTCGACTGATCCATCTTTTTGTAGGAGCTGCGTTAGAAGGTGTTTAAAAACTGGTAACGCTGTCAGTGCAACTTTGGTTGCGGCTACGACTAGATTATCTTGTGGCACAGGTATCCTGAGATGACAAGGTCTGAGACGTAACTTGAGCAACGCATAAAGCCATTTCCTGCTCAAGCCAATGTTTAGGCTAGGTAATTGTGGGAAACAGAGTTATACCGCTCATGTTCGGTCGCCAGAGCCTCGTTCGTAAGAACAGGGTGCCATATACATTCCTTATTTTGATTTTAAAAGGATCGTTTATGGTGCTGAGACATTTATACGTCTCTGAAAATAAAACGAATCTTGCCTCATCAATCAATTTTATTTTTTTCAACCCGTATGAATGGCAAACAAATTCTTGAACCTTATTGAACATACATATTATTCTGGTTGCTTTCATCTGCAAGTCCAAGGTCAGCGAATGTTTTTTGAAAATCTTCGCTTTGCTTCATTATCTGCAGTGGTTTTTCATCTTTCTTGTAAAAAGCTGGGTTAAAATCACATCCAGTCAAAGCATGTATTCCAGGAAGAGCATTGCAAACAGAATTTCCTAATTTTTGATGCATTGTACTGACATTAATCATCCTTTGATGATTTCCAGTTGTTAATTTTGTACTTGTAACTTGGAAATTTTCGTTCTCGGATTGGTAATTTCTGGATGATTTAAAAAGAGAAGCACTTTTGGACAGTCTAGATTTCTCTTATTCACAACACAGTTAAAAATCTATTTCACAGAGTACTTACTCGTGTCCGTTCACATCAGTAGAAGAAAAGAAGAGGGCCTTTTTTTTTGTTTTTTTTTTTTGTTGTTGCAGGGATAAAATCTGCAAGACAGACAATCCACCCTCTCCTGAGGGGGAACAGTGTGGGGTTTCTCACTCTTCTGAGCTCGAGACCCACTAAAAACCCTCAACTGCTTCTTGAATTTTGGTTCCGGGCATTTGTCTATAAACCGTTCATCTCTTGGTCGGTTTTCTTCTCGCACTCTATCGTGCTGGGCTTTATCCTCTATTGGATTAACACTTTATTGAATTTTTCAATAAGTTTCTGTTGTTATTTTGATCTCCTTTTAATTGATCTCTTGGTCTCCTTCGGTGAATTCGTATTCTCCTTTTGTCTTCCTCTGGGTCTTAGTCCACTAGTCTCCTGAGTTCTTGATTCGGATGGTTTTTCGCTGTTTTGAATAATTTTTCTGCTTTTCTGTTCATGAATTCCGTTATGGTTTCCCATTTTAGGTCCCTGTAAATCTGTCTATTCCTGACAAACCAAGGTGCATCTATTGCACATCGGAGCAGCTTGTTTTCAGTGGCCTAAATTCTTTTGATATGGCACTTTGCCGCGAAACCCCAGGCAACTGATCCATATGTCAGTTGCGGCCTAGCAACGGCTTTGATTATCTTCAATTTTGTCTCGTTAGACATGTGGCTTCTTCTTCCTATCAGAGGATAGAGTATATTCATCGCTGCTTTCGTTTTGTCGATTGCTTGTTTGATATGACTTTTCCAAGTAAGTCCTTTGTCAAGCGTTATTCCTAAATATTTGGCTTCATTTTTCCAGTCGATTTCTTCGCCGTCAACTTCTAGATTCGTTGTGGGTCGCAGTCTTCTCTTCTGAAGTGTTATTGATTGGCTCTTTGTCCATTGAGCTTGATTTTCCACTTTATGCACAAGTCATTTCTTTCGTCAATCGTTTTTCGTAGAACTCGTTCTATTACTTCTGGGTTGCGGTGTCGAATTGCTATGCCTGTGTCGTCAGCATATAACGTTAGCATGGTTCTTGGATTTTTCGGAATATCGTGGATGTATATGTTGTACAGAAGTGGCCCAAGTACTGATCCTTGGGGTACTCCAGCCTCTATACCTCTTGTTGAGGAGCATTCTCCTCCCACTTTCACGTAAAATCTTCTATTTTTGAGATAATTCCTGATCAACTTGCATATTGTGATCGAATATCCAGCACATCTCATCTTATATATTAATCCTTTATGCCATACTCTGTCGAATGCTCTGGCGACGTCTAGTAAAACAAGACCTGAAGCTTGTTTATTTTGGAATCCCTCTGTGATGTATTCTGTGAGCCTTAATAATTGTTGCTCTGTTGAATGCTCCCTTCTGAATCCGAACTGTTCTGGTGGAATAAGTTTCAGATTTTCGGTTTCCTCATTTAGCCTAGTGGCCATAATTCTTTCTACTTATTTTCTTAACGCCGACAGTAGACTTATCGGTCTGTAGTTTTGTGGGAACTTCTTCTCTTTGAATGGTTCATTGAATACTATGACTTCTGCTGTTTTCCTTTTCTCTGGGTAGTGTTCTGTCCTCATAATTCCATTCGTGTTATTTGTTAGAGCGGCTATACCTTTTCTAGGTAATTTCTTTAACATAACATTCGTTATTTTATCGCTTCCGGGAGCTTTCCTCTTCTTCAAATTTCTAATTATTACCCTGATTTCATTTGGCGATGTTGGCTTATCTATTTCAGCAGTCGCTGGTAATTCATCCATTTCTTCAACCAGTTCTTCCAAATCATCATTATCGTCGACTATCCTGTAATTTATTCTCGATTCTCGTTCGATCGAGTCCACCAATGCATCTGTCTTATCAGTATTGGTATACGCCATTCCCCTTTCTCCGTATAGAGGTGGAATTTTAGTCTTTTCTCCTCGTAGGCTTTCTTGCATTCTCCATGCAGAATGATCGATTGTATTCAGTTCTTGAATCCTTTTGTTCCATCTGCTTGTTCTTAGATCTTTCAGGGCATTTTTCAGAACTTGGCTATGTCGGTTGAGGTTCCATCTATTCAGATCAATTTTATTCATCCGATATATTTTTCTGAGTCTTCGATTTTCTCGTATGAGATCTTTTACTTCTTTAGGCGTATCGCCATGCGGATGACTTGGTGCTGGTCTCTTCACTCATCTCGTGCTTTTTTCGTAAGCTTTCAATATAATCTCTTCCAGTTTATCAACCGCACATTCCAGATCGTCTGGAGTGCTTATTGTTGGAATTTCTGTTATTTCCGATTGTATTAATTGGCTGTATTAAGCCCAATTAGTATATTCTCTTATTTCCAGCAGTTTTCCTCTTGGTTCTTCTCCAATTGTCAATTCCAAAGTTTCAATCGAGAATGCTTGAGTTGTAGACAACTATACTCCTTGAATATGCTGGTAAATATTAAAAAGTCCAGAATCGTTTTTGAGCCCATTGTACAGGGTGGGCAAATTTCGATGTTTTAGCACTACAGCTTTTAAACCAGAGGAGATAGACAAAATCTGATACCCCATTCTCGGTCTCTTTTCCTGAGAAACCAATAAGTGTAGTAGTCATTTTTGGCCACCTTCTTTTGTTTTCGAGTTATAAGCGAAAATTGGAAAAATGGCGATTTCGAAATAAATTTATATCTTCGCTAATACTGATGATAGAGCTCTGAAATTGAAACATTATACAGGCACTTTTTTGAGTAGAATCCAGTGGCGTGCTTGCTTTTTCAGCAGGATGTTTAATTACGGAGCTATGACCCAAAGTTATGTTTTTTTGAATGGGAACACTAGTTTTCTGTGCAATCTTTTGAGAGCTTAATTTTCCCTGATTTCAAAAATATATAACATCATATGGTTTGTATCAATATAAATGATAGAAAATGGTCAAAAACCTTTTTTCTCAATATTTCTATGGTTTCAACTTTTGATGAGCACAGAAAAATACAGTTGCCTAAAACATAAGCAGTCTCCTTCCGGCAATGTCATTCTTTCTATGCTTTTTACCAATTTTCACAAAATTTGAATCCAGATATATTTCATAAATTTTCATATTAATGAAAGGACTTATAGAAAGAGACAATGGTAATCATACGATGCTATATTTTTCTATGCTCATCAAAAGTTGAAACCATAGAAATATTGAGAAAAAAGGTTATCGACCATTTTCTATTATTTATATTGATACAAACCATATGATGTTATATATTTTTGAAATCAGCAAAAATTAAGCTTTCAAAAAATTGCACAGAAAACTAGTGTTCCCATTTAAAAAAAACATAACTTTGGGTAACAGCTTCGTAATTAAGAATCCTGCTAAAAGGGCGAGCACGCCACTGGATTCTACGTAAAAAAGTGCTTGTATAATGTTTCAATTTCAGAGCTCTATCATCAGTATTAGCGGAGATATAAATTTATTTCGATATCGCTATTTTTCCACTTTTTGCTTATAACTCGAAAACAAAAGAAAGTGGCCAAAAATGACTACTACTATTGTTAGTTTCTCAGAAATAGAGAACGAGAATGGGGTATCAGATTTTGTGTATCTCCTCTGGTTTAAAAACTGTAGTGCTAAAACATCGAAATTTGCCCACCCTGTACACTGCCACAATACCCGAACTAAGATGGTTTCCTTGAGCGTACCTAGGTGTTCAAAAACTATAGGACAGCGTCACAGTGACTATCTTGCGCCGAAACTCTTTAATCAGCTTCCTGCTAACATCTTGAGGATAAACAATGTCAGAATGTTCAGAAAGAGGTGTGATTATATCCTATGGAAGGGAGAGACTACACGACTTCATTAACCACAGGTGGGGGTGTGGATAAAAAAAAAGAAGTTATACAGGGTGTGGCGTAATGAATGGATAATATTGAGCCTGGGGGTAGAGGACTCTATGGCGGTTCAGAAAAATATATTTTACGTTTAGTAAAAGTGCCTTGGTTTTCGAGATATTCGAGATTTTCGAAAATTCAAGAGAATTACACACTTCGCCACTCGTTTTGCTGGCAAGACTACAAATGAGGGAATTTTTTCAAACTGTTTTTTGGATAGTATTCCTGGATAGATGATCTATCGAATGTAATTCATTATTTTTGAGGCGCATGAATAGTTCTTCATGAAAAAAAGATCTAACTCAACTTTTCCGTTTTGCTAATTTTTTTTCATAAGTTCAACCCAGCGCGGTGTAAGAAATAATATGGTTACCTGAGAGCCAATGCAAGAAAAAACATGCCAGTTTCATTGAAATTCCGAAATGGTATAACTCTCTGTATTCTCAGCATTAAATACAAAATAAATTCCTATTACAATCAGTTGAGGCCTAGTTTAATGTGAACAGTGTTTCTAAAATTTTTATTAGCTAAACTGAGAAATGCAAACAGAATGAAGCAATCGTCTATAAAAAGGTATTGAGCATTTACTGAAGCTCATGGTGGCCTCTTAGAGAATCTTTTGTGATATTTAATTCAATGAAACGATACTCATTTTGAAATTGTTGATATCCATGCAATATGAAGCTATGATTCATTAAAAAATGTATACTATATAGAGCATGTATCAGAACTCATGATGGCCAATTTAAGCATCATTTGTGATTTGTGAAACTTTATTCAATGAAAGGATATTTTAAAATTGTTATTTTTTCTCGTTTTCTTTTATTATTGAACCCCAACGTTGTGAAATCAATATTTTCAAGTTATGCAATAAATTTCAGCATTTTTGTAACAAGGGTCTTGACTCAATGTAATGAAAATTACCTAATTTTCAGCTTTTTTTCTTAATTACATAAGTGCTGAAATTCACTTCGTTACTTGAAATTCGCTTAACAACTATCAACTTTATAACTATAGGGCTTAATAATGAAAGAATACGAGGGAAAAAAACCAATTTTAAAATATTGTTTAATTGAATCGAGTTTTACAAAAAGTGTTCAAAGTGTGAATCAGGAGCTGTACTAGATGCTCTACAACTTCTTATGAATAATTGCTTTATTCTGCTTGCAAGTCTCATTTCAGTTGCTAAAAATTAAAGAAAAAGGCTCACGTCAAACTCTGATGCCTTGACTCATTGTAATAGAAATTTATTTTGTATTTAATGCTGAAAATAGAGTCCCAGGTGACCATATCTCATAACAGTTATGAAGCAGAAATGTATCCCACGCTCCTTGTTTTATAACAGATATATCACACTAAGAGTACAAATACAGAGCGCTTATGTAGCAGCTATGCTCCTATGTCCGCCTCAAACAAGGAACACATCTCCTTTCTGAAAGGAGCATAAATAGTTCAAACATGGATCATGCAAATATTTGTTTCATGGGAGATCTATAAATATTACGTTCATGTGCTATGTTTATTATGTTTCATTTGTTATGAAAATGCTTTCAAAAAAAGCATTAAAAATTATGGAAATTAATATGAACTATTGCAATATTGAACTCGTATTTTGATTTTTCAAATAGTGTGTATTTATCGATCATTTTTTAAAATAAAATTGATTATTGTTCTCCAAGAAAAATTAGGACATGTCTTTCTGGTCTTTGCACTTTCCTGCATTCCATAAAAAGAATAATCAACAGTTCATTAATGCAGGAAAGTGCAAAGACCAGAAAGACATGCCCTAATTTTTCTTGGAGAACAATAATCAATTTTATTTTCAAAAATGATCGATAAATACACACTATTTGAAATATCAAAATACGAGTTCAATATTGCAATAGTTTATATTAATTTCCATAATTTTTCATGCTTGAAAAGAATACTATATGCATATTTCATATCTTTCTGAAGAAAATTTTTAATATAAGTATATGATTTATTCATTTATTTCTACTTATGAGGTACATGCAACACGTGAGGAAATAACTTATATCGAAATATACACCAAACAGAGGACATTATTTATTCAAATATAATTTTTATATGCTGGATATAATGAAAACATAGCCTATTATGTGTTATAGGACTGCTATGAAAATACGAGAAATGATTTATTGACCTACAGTTCGATATCCATATCACTTTAATTCTTTTCAGTAATTCACCATTTCACTGAAAAATCACTATGATACACAAATAACTTATCAAACGTTCAATATCTGCACTTATTAACTTTGAGTAATCCACTATTCAACTGACAAAACGTCTAAATGATAATAAATACATATCGAAACGACAGCAGTATCAATAGCATTTCTCACAATCCTCCATATTTGTTTACGTTTTACAGCGCCCTCGACCCTCGACGGTAGTTAAAACGCTTATGGTGTCATGCTATGTTCATGATCTCAAAATGATACATGGCAAATAAAGAACAATATTACAAATATGTTACGTGGATATCAGGGAGCGGGAACATGAAATTTACAAAATGTGGATATAATTTCGATACAGCACAGGTACATCTCAAATATCGCATCAGACACGTAATAGTTACAGAAAAATAACACATAACAAAGTTCCCCATTCGATCTCCCAAGAAAACATAACAGATATGTTACTGGTCACTTGGGGTGAGTTATACCATTTCAGAATCTCAGTGAAACAGGCATGTTTTCTCTTGCTTTGGCACTCAGGTAACTGTATTATTTTTCACACCAGGCTGGGTTGAACTTAGGAAAAAAAATAAGCAACACGGAAAATTTGAGTTAATTCTTTTATTCATGAAAAACTATTTATGCGCCTCAAAAATAATAATTTACATTTGATAGCGCATCTATCCAGGAATACTATCCAAAAAACAGTTGGAAAAAATTCCTTCATTTGGAGTCTTGCCTGCAAAAAGAGTGGCGAAGGGTGCGATTTTCTTGAATTTTCGAAAATCTCGAATATCTCGAAAACCAAGGCACTTTTACTAAACGTAAAATATATTTTTCTGAACCGCCATAGAGTCCTCTACCTGCAGGCTCCATATTATCCATTCATTACGCCACACCCTGTATATACGAAAAAACATGAAAAAAAGTACACAAAACGATGACATAAATAAACGAAAAAAAACACGGTACTCAGTTCAAGTATAATAGTAGTATAAGTGTTTTTTAGATAAATTGCGTGAACCATTTGTTCACTCATCATCAGGGGCGAATTTTCTACATCACGTACAAGCAAAGGCTACCTGAGCCGGAGCTTCTGTGATATCATCTATTTGTTCATGCATTTTGCTCTATTTTCATTCATATTGTAAATAATTTATGGTGAATGAATATTATTATTATTATATTATTATATTTTTCAATATCGCAATATCTATTACATCTGGTTTTTCTCTACCAAAAGCAAGATATGTCGGTAGCTCTGGTCCAATCACTATGGCATTTTGTTTTTCGGCGAAATCCTTGAGTATTTTGCCATTTCTATTCTCTGTTATGCTGTTCCATAATGGGGATTTACAGTTGAAATGTTCGATGGAGATTTTCGGGTTTGTTCCTTCCAACATGTTGTTTATCTGTTCTTCCAATAAATTGTTTTGTGGTGGCTTATATGCCGAGTTAATTTCGACTCTTTGCCGATTCAATTCGGCAACAATCGTCACTTTTTCTGTTTTTCCTTGTGTTTCGTCGGATCTACTTTTGAAGTAGTGTTTCAGATCTGTTCTCACCAATATTGCTACCCCTCCTCCGGTGTTTGTAATTCTGTCACATCTATATGTTTCATAATTCATAAAATTCAGTCGTCTGTTCCGGTTTATTCTTGTGTCCTGTAGGGCTATAATATCAGGTTGTTTCTCTGATATTATTTCTCCTATCTCGGCTTCCCGAGTGTTGATACCGTTTATGTTCCACGAGATTATCTTGAGGGATTTTTTTCTAATATCTTGTTGAAAATTTTCTCCGTGAAGATATCTAAATCATCGGCTGATTCAGATATCTTTTTCTTCTCCTGTTGACTGTTCACAGCCTGTTTTATTGGAGGCTTCTTCTGTTTCTCTTTCTTCTGAACCGGTTTTGAAGTCTCCCTCTTCTTTTCCTGTTCTGTCTGTTTGGCCTTCGCAAGTTCCTGAATTTTTTGAACAGTAGATTTAGTTTTTGTAACCGGCTTCTTCTGTTCTGCTGGTTTTCGGGAATTCTTCTTTCTAGTCACCAGCTTGAACTCGCTACATACTTTGTAGCTAGCTGGATGGCCCTCTTCTCCACATAAGACGCATGTGGCATTTCTCTCTTCACCTTTTCTGGCGAGTGTGCAGTCATTGCTGCTATGGCTTCCTGAGCACTTCACGCATCTCCACGGGAAGGAGCATTTGTTCTGTGCATGTCCGTACCTTTGGCACCTAAAGCACTGGCTTGGACTTTCAGGCTTTTTTTTTTGTTCAACCACAATACATAGATTATAGAGTCGCTCCACTTCGAAGATTTCCTTTTTCTGGGTTTTAACCAGGTAGAGAGGAATGGGCTTCTTCGTCTTGTACGATGTCATTCTGGACACCTCAGCGTCTGATATTCCCTGGAATATCAGGTCGTCCTTAATAAACGCAAGATCAGCGTCGATTGTTAAATGCCTGATGACGGCATATATCTTCTACTCTTCCTCCATTTGGTAGGTAAAAAATTCTTCACCATGGTGTTCGAAAAATTTGGTAATTTTTCTATAATCATCTACGGTTGACGCGATGATTCTAATACAGTCTTTAACTACGGTTTCGCGGCTATAGTTGAACTTCTTGGTGTAGAGTGCTTCAGAAATTTCTTCCCAATCTGAGGTGCCCATCATCGTGATGGGTGGGATTCTTTTTTTTCTAGGCACTTCAGGTGCTTTTTTTGTATTTTCGTCGTCAGGAGCTGTCTGTACACGCGCGTTTATATGGGGGCACATTTTGAGGTTTAGCAATCAGCGTTGCTTGAGTCCTCTTAATGTCAGAAGTCACATTATTTCTCGCTGCCGAACTCGCAATTTCGGCAAATGTAGAAGGTTTCGGCGCTGAAAGCTTATTTATTTCTTCTTTCGCTAGGCGGAGTTCATTAATCAATTGGCGGACTCTTTAATTCAGTTTTGCGTTTTGAGTTATCATTTGCTCGTTATCCTCTCGTAAAGTAGTCTGTCCTTCAGACTCATTCTCGCTGAAGTCGTCGACTTCTTCGGAAGCTTCCATGTAGGAACCTTCATTATCTGAGGTCTCCGACATGGCTAAACGTTTTTAGTTTTGTTTTTACAAAGATGGTGAATATCAATGAGAGAGAGAAGAACGAAAATCACCAATTATTATATAGAAAAAGTCTCACCTGATGTGATTTGCACAACCAGCGATCGATTTGATCTGGACTGAATACAACACAACACAACAAAACTCATTCACAAAACTCGTGTAATCGTTAAATCACTCAACACGTCTACTCGCTTCGACGTCTCGCTCTCGATTGAAGAGGGCCTTTTTGTCCGACTCCGCTCATTTTATATCTTCATCCCCACTCTTTTCCATCCCTTCTCAATTCTCGGTACTTGCCAAACCTCCAGAAACCTTATGGTTCGCAAAGTAGCCGATAGGACTTTTGACAGAATGTATAGAACGTTTCAAATTAGATTTAGACGATATCTTCCTCTAAAAAAATATGTCCGCTATTAACGGTCGAAATCGATTATTGTCTGTGGTGTTAATAGTCACTGTAAAATTCAGACGCATTTATAGTCAAAGTCTAACGTGTTCCCATGAAAAAATATCAAACTGAGAATTTCGCTAGAAATTCGAAGTTATATTGATTTTGTACTTTATGTTTTATGACTTCAGGTTTTTTCGGGTCGTTAGTATATTATGAATATCGGAATGAATGGATGAACAATGATATTATTATAACTTATTATAAAAAAATAATTTTGGTTTCTTTCAGAGACGGGAAGAATGAAAGAACCCAATGGCCCTCCAATCAAACGAATATATGTTTCTCCTGGTATGCATCCATTGAATTATAAAGGAGTAATAGTTTACAAAACGATTGCACAACAAGTTGATATGAGGAATCTCAACGATGTGAGTCTATATCTCTCTTTACATTACAAACTTATAAAATATACGGAATTATCTTCTGATCTATAATAAATATTATTTTGTTGGGAGATTTGTTTTGCAATTTGCAATTTTGTGTAACCTAATAGTCGAAGATCCCAGAGCGATCAGACATAACTTATTTTCACACAAAAGGGGTCTCAGTAGAGTCTCATGTGCTATGAATAACTGCGACCTTGTGGACATTGTCTTGTGACACTTGGTCAGGTACCAGTTGGGAAAGGTAACTTAAATTAAGCGTTACTCAACCTAAATTTATATGGTCGATTTTCATTTGTTTTGTAGAAATTATTCTGAAGTAATAAGTGTCAGACACTTTTCATGGATCACAACTCGTGAGAGACGCTTTAAAGCTTCACAAAAAATAAATGAAATTTACTTATTTTGAAATATGTTATTAAGGCAACTTCAACAAAGTTATATTTCATCAGACAGACAAATAGTAGTGACCAAACATCCCCTAACAAGAAACTTGGACTGGTAGCGGGTTCAAATCCCGCCGCGGTCATGGATGTTTGTGAATGTCTAGAAATGTGAGTGTCTTGAAATTTAAATTAATATAGTAGAGACTGGGCATGACCAAACGGTCGAGCCCATGCCGTCAACTCGTGCGTCAATGACGCAAATAGACAAAACAAGAACATTATTCAGCCGGGACGGAAGTATATATACATATACATATATATAAATACATAATCCTAACCCTTATTAACTCAAATTAGACTTTTGTTTGTTTCCTATCTGAATCTACATATAGCCATACAATATTAATATTACGCAATAGTGCACCTGCATCCTTATCTCTTTTAAGATAACCCAATGTTATAAATATCTATTCATTCAGGATGCAAGCTGAGAATTAATTCAGAAGTCAATCAGTTACTTTGCTTGTCATTACATAGAGTAGTCTCTAGTCACTGTTGTAAATTTCCAAAATAAAGTTTGTGTTTTTAAAAACGGAATTTTCATCGTAAAAAATATAATTGGCGACGAGGTCTGGGATTGTGCCAATTTGGGTGAAAAGCAGAAAACCTGGAATTGTGCCTGAAAAGCCGAGAAACCAGAGCGTCCACGAATTGTCAGTATCAACTGTCCAGCAACCAAAGAACAAGGTGAAACCCGTAGGAGTTCGATTGATCGAGTAGCGCCCTTCGACGACTTCAAAAGACAACTTTAAGGAATATAACGTAGTGAGCAAGTCCTGAATTTTTTCCCCCAGTCTAATAACCTGGCCCAAAGTTATCATTCTTTTTCCCAGTTTTGAGCGTAAAACCGGTACCAGAGTTTTTTCTAGGTTTCTTCTAAAAAACCGATTATCAAAGTTTTTCCTAGGTTTTTCTTCATCAAAACCGATTTCAAATAGTTATAACCGACATAACGTGAATTTTTTCAATATTGAATAATTATTTAAAATAACGAAATCTCAAGATTACTTCAATTAAGCATTTCTCCTTTAAAAGGAATGAAAAAATGAATAAATTTAAAATGGCTACCGACAGATTTGTCTATTGCAGAAAAATTTGGCATGCTATTACCTCAATTTTCAGGTATAGAAAATGAGTTGCATTCTTTTATTCAAAATGCTGAAGATTATTTAATGATGTTCGCTAATGAGAACCAAATTGTAAAAAATTTTTGCTTTGCTGTTGAAAAATCGAAATTAATTGATAGAGCTCGTGCTGAAGTATTAACTTCCGATATTCCTAATAATTGGGAACTTCTCAAGCAATTTCTCTATACTAAATTTGGAGATCTTATCAACCTAGACGTATTAATCCACCAGTTACAATTTTTAAATAAAAAGCCACATGAAGATTCATTGAATTTTATAGAACGCATAATTGCCTTAAAAATACAAATTAATTATCGAATTGATGCAGATCCAATGACTGATCCAGAAAAATTACTGTATAAAACGAATATTCTAAAAATTTGCAAAACAGTGTTAATTTCAAATTCACCCTCCGAATTAAGAACGCATTTAATTATGCATAATGACTATAGCTTTGATGATACTGTATATGCTGTGAAAGATTATATTTCTAATTTAGAACAATACGAATTACTCGATAGAAGCAGACGGAATAAGCCTCAACAGATTCATAAGAATAACTTTTCTAATAATTTTAACCAAAATAATCGAAAAATGAATTTTACACATTTTAATCACCCAGCAAAAAATTACAATCGCCCAGCAAATAAATACAATCGTCCTGCTAATAATTTTAATCATTTTAATCAAAATAATCAAAGAAATACGCAATTTTATTCGCAACCGATACACTTAAATCAACGTCCAGTAAAAAACGGAATCATTGGAAAAACAGCTGAACAATTTCCACAAATTCCACGATAATCTCATAAATTTTACCCAAGTTCACTTAGAAAAGTCCGAAATAGACCTTCTGGAAAAAGGAATAAAGTTTAATCTTACATCCAATATCAATGCGGAAAGAAACCTAATTAAGTTGGCAGCTGAGATAGAGGCTACCATGAACCACATAAGAGTCAACAAGTTCGAAATTAGAGATGAAATAAGACCATTACTGAGAAAAGAACTGAAAGACTTGAGGACAAACAAAAAATTGGGTAGAGGCCATTTCAGTGATAAAGTTATCAAGTCAATTAGAGAGAAAGTGGAAAGGAACAAACTCACAATAACTAAGGCAGACAAAGGTAATTGTATGATAATTATGAAAACAAAAGATTACAATAAAAAAGTGTTGGATTTCTTATCAAAAAATAATATAAGAGAAAAAAAGATATCCTTATCAACAATCATACAAAAGATAAAAGAAGTTATTAAAAGGATTCCTGACAGTTCAGAGTTAAAAAATATAAAAGGTCTCAAAATTGACAACACTAGAATCCCAAGATTGTATGGCCTTATGAAGATACATAAGAGCACAATTTTAGATGAAATACCTATTAGACCAGTCGTGTCGAATTGCAACGCTCCAACATACCAATTGTCTAAATGGTTAAACATCTTTCTGAAAGAAAAAATTAATTTTTCACCATCATATACAATAAAAAACACCTTAGATCTGGTTAATAAAATTAAAGATATAAAAGTAGAAGATCATTACAAAATTAGAACATTGGACATAGAGAACCTATATACCAACGTGCCTACATTGGAAGTTAAGAGAATAATAGAAGAAGATCTTGATCAATCTAATTTATCAAATGATACAGTCGAAACAGTATGTCAGATTTTAAATTTATGTCTGAAACAAAATTTTTTCCAATTCGATAACAAAATATTCGAACAGATACAAGGATTGGCAATGGGCAACGCCATTGCTCCATATTTAGCAGATAGGTACATGGACTATTTTGAAAAAACCCACATCTTTAATTGGGGTAACGACTTTTCTCCACTTATCGTCTATTACTATCGTTATGTGGACGATATTATAATTTTGTGGAAAGGAACTGACCAAGGATTTGATGATTTTGTCACATATCTGAACAGTAGTGTTAATAACATAAAATTCAAGAATGAACACATCAATGATAAAGAGTGCAATTTCTTAGACCTAAACATCAAGTTGTTGGATGGAAAACATTCCTTCGACATTTTCAGAAAACCAACACATACAGACGTGTCAATTGACATCAGCTCACAACATCATTGGAACAACAGTTTATTAGAACGACTTGTGAATATACCATTAAATGAGGACAATTTTAATGAAGAAATGGGAATAATTAAACAAATAGCGAGAAAAATTAATTTTGACAATAATATGATTGATAGAATGTTAAATAAAAAAATTACATAAACGCTTATTGAGGAGTCATTTTCCTATTAGTCAACATAGAATCGAAAATAAAAGATATTTCCCTCTAAGCTTTGTTGGGACTTTATAAAGTAAGGTGACTAGATTACTGGAGAAAGACAATAATATAAAGATAGCCTTCAAACCAACAAACAACTTGAGAAATTTACTTTTCAATAACAAAGATCCAGTTTCCCCATTGGAGAAGAGTGGTGTTTATAAACTCACTTGTGACACGTGTGGTGCAGTGTACATTGGAAAAACTAATAGGACGTTCAATCAGAGAATAAAAGAACATCTAAGAATTTTGAGGCTAGGCCCACATTACGATGATTCCCATTTTGGCAATCACCTATTTAAAGAAGGTCACCACTTTGTACAAGAAACAGGTCTAAAAATATTACATACAGGCATTAACTGCGTTTTGATAGACTATTTGGAAAAATTCGAAATTTTAAAATTTAAAAAATTATATCCATCCCTAGTTCTGAACTCGCAAGTGGATTTTGGTGAGATGTACGTTATGAACGCTGTTTTATAAAGTTTGTGTGTAGTTCCATATATTCCTTTCTTCGTTGATTTGTATACAAAAACAATTAGAAACTAATCTATGAATCCTGTGGTTCACGAAATGATTGTGTTCATATTCTATATTCTTAAACTAACCTATATTAGGTCTTGTCTCTCAGTTTTAATTTGATTGTTATTGAGTTGACTTGTGAATTGATGTACTTAATTTTAGTTATTATGTATCTCGTTTTTATAGAATTGACGACCCTGATTAGAATAGCATAAACAGTAGGTTGCATTGTTCTTTGTCCTTTTGTTTCTTAAATAGTTGTTGTTTTCTTGTAGTGTGCCGATTGGTCTGAGGATGCATTAGCTTTGCTGATGCGAAACCGGTCACCACGTTTGATTAAATGCTGTTAGGAATTTTGAGTTTTTGACTCAACCCACATAAAACTATTAAATTTAAAATTTCTAAAATATTTGTTGAAGATGTTGAAGATAAAGAAGAACAACTTTTACGAATCCAACAATATCATGAAACTAAAACTAGACATCGTGGTGTAAGCGAAAATTTAATTAGTTTAAGACGAAAATATTATTGGCCCAATATGAATAAAGATGTACGAAATTATATTAATTCATGCGAAATATGTCAAAAGAGTAAATACGAAAGAACTCCTATACAACTTCAATTCAAACCTAACCCTATAGGATCAAAACCCTTTACACATGTTTATTGTGATACCATAATAAAGTGTCAGAAGTTTTTTAAATTTCTTTCTCATTTTTTTCAATTTTCTACTGAATAACCACTGGTATATCTATGGGAGATGATTTCCCAATATAAGGGTCCTGTAGCGTTCCTCGAACAACTGAAGAATAGAAGAATCATCACTTGGAAGACTGGACCTGGTCGAAAGGCCCTCCCAGTCAAAAGCAAGATTTGGCTATTATTAATTTGAGTACTGAAGGCATCTCTAACGACGAGGGTGATCCTCCACCAAGATCTGCAGAAGATTTTTGACGCAGAGATGACATTCCTCCCAATGCACTTGAAAAACAAGTTATGTACCTATGATTATTTATTTTTTTCTTCAGTCATCATCAAGTCTTGAAGTTTGAATGAAGGCTTTATTATTCGCCTTTTTTCTCGTTTTCTGCTCTGTTTCTTTGTTTCAGATATTATTTCGAAATGGAGAGAGGATAAAGAAATTTTTATGTCAATGGAAAGGAAGCCCTTCAGTATTTAAAGCTTATTCTGTAAACAAATTTGTCATCACTGCACTTCTCACGGGGAGACAGAGTTTTTTAATTAGGTTTTTCCCTAAGCTCTTGTATCATACTCTAAATTGTATGGTACCCCGTTACACTAACCTTTGCTAAATCTCATACATATGCTATACTGTTTGATAACTAAAAATGTATTGCTGACATTCAAAAGAATATATATATTGTGATACCATAAGATTTGGTCAAACCTATTGTTTAAGTATAGTAGATTCATTTTCAAGATTAGGACAATGTTATCCTTCAATTCAGAAAACAGGAACGGAAGTAATTGACAAATTAATAATGTATTTTAGTCATTATGGTGTACCCTCTAAAATCACGTGTGACAACGGATTAGAATTTAAAAATAGTATCGTTCAAGATTTTTGTAAAGTACATAAAATCGAAATTCATTATATCACAAATTACAATCCAAATTCTAATGCAATTGTGGAAAGATTTCATTCAACACTAATTGAGCAATTACGTACTATTGATGATAAAAATTCTACTTTTCAAAATAAATTAGCTCTTGCTTTATTAAGTTATAATAATTCCAATCATTCGAGTCTAGAAATGACTCCAATGCAAATAATCAAGGCAGATTTAAATTACTCATTACCCATTGAAAAAACTCATTATGAACAAATACAAGATTATGTTGAAAATTATGTGGAAAATCTCAATGATATTTCGAAAGAATTAGAAAAAAGAAAGCATAAAAGTATTAATCGTTTGGAAAACATAAATCAGAAAAGGTCCGCTGAAATAGACCATCCATTAAATGATAATCCCACTTATATTAAAAATCCTATTACCAGAAAACTAGATCCAGTATTTAAAAAGATAGATGCTCGAGAAATTGATTCACATCGTATTCAAGATAAAAAGAATAAGCATATTTATCATAAAAGAATTCTCAAACAACGAAAGTAAAAATAGTTTATTTTGTTTCAGACATAATGCTCCTGAAAACGAGCTTCCTTCTTATATTATGCGAAATGATAATTTTGATCACTTCCTTTGAAATAATTCCAATAGAAAATAATATTTTGCCTATTTTGCTAGGAAAGGCTTACGTAACAAGAAAGAATTTGCAATTAATCTATCATATTGATTTAAAAAAGCATCAACAGTTCGGTTTTGAAGCTACAGCTAATTACGAGTATTTATTACATTCTAATGAAATTAATACTAATACATTCGAGGAACTTTTAAATGAAAAAACTAGAATTAAAAGAGGATTAATTAACCTTGGTGGCAAGATTTCGAAAATACTATTTGGAACATTAGATTCTGATGATGAAGAACTTTATAGAACTTATTTCAATAGCATAGAAAAAAATGAGAAGACACTCATGAAGAATCAAAAACAGATCGCGAATATTGTAAATGACCTTAAGGATAATTATAATGATAAATTTAAAAAATTGAATGATAATCTTAAATTATTGCAAATTGTACCAGCATTGAGGGATGTTCAACAAATGCATCTCATGACATTTAAAATCAAAGACATTAAGAATACATTAGATGAAATTCAAACAGCAGTTAGTTTTGCCAGATTACATCTCTTACATGAATCTATTCTACCGTATACAAAATTCGTAGAATTAGTCAAAAATGTCACTATTATTCCAATGCATCACATCAAAGATTACTATCAATTGTGTCATACAAAAGTTATTTTCAAAGACAATATCTTACTATTTCTGATATCAATTCCAACAATTTATGAAGATAGTTTTGATTTACATAAATTTTACTATTTGCCTCAAAACAATCTTACCCTTCCCTTTACCTATCCTTATTTGCTCTCACAAGAAGAGACATTAAAATAGTCAACAAGTGAATGTCATCCAGTCGAAGATGATTTCCTCTGCGATCAAGACTCATTATCCAAGCCTCCAATATGTATGGAAAATATCTTGAAAACCCATTTCGAAAATTGTACGAGAAGAAAAATGTTTCCTACGTCAAACCTCAAGTTATTAAAAGATGGAAATATCCTCTCCGTGGAAAACACAAAAATTAAAGAAGATTGCCCTCATCAAACAAAATGGCATTTTGTTCCTCCAATCGCTGTTATACGCACAAGTTGTGTCGTCAGTAATGGTCAAAAAGAAATTTCCCCAACTGCAGTTATTAGTGAAGAAAAATTCATCGTTTTACCCAAGATGGTACCTAAATACAAATACTCCAAGAGAGAAGATGATGCTACAGAGGATGAGGAAATCCCTGATATACATTTAGAAGAGTTGGAAGGATGGAACTTCCAAAATAATAATCATACATTTTTAATAATTTTAATATTGATAATTTTAGCAATAATTGCATTTTTAGCTTTTAAATATTTTAATAATCATTTTAATTGTAAAGCTACTCCTTTGGGAGATACCTTTATCCAAGGTGGGGAGGAATTACATAATCCTAACCCTTATTAACTCAAATTAGACTTTTGTTTGTTTCCTATTTGAATCTACATATAGCCATACAATATTAATATTACGCAATAGTGCACCTGCATCCTTATCTCTTTTAAGATAACCCAATGTTATAAATATCTATTCATTCAGGATGCAAGTGGAGAATTAATTCAGAAGTCAATCAGTTACTTTGCTTGTCTCATTACATAGAGTAGTCTCTAGTCACTGTTGTAAATTTCCAAAATAAAGTTTGTGTTTTTAAAAACGGAATTTTCATCGTAAAAAATATAATTATATATATAGCGATTAGTTTCAGAGTGTGTGAGACGTCTATGATTGGTAACTCGGTTCCCTTTCTTAAGCTCACAATCTGTTTTAGTCAATTGCGTGATGTATGTGCTGTGTATGTGTATGTGCCATGGCGCGCATTGAATAGTATAAAGTAGAGTGTGTCTTATGAGAGCATGCACATGCTTTTTTTTTCGTTATAAGTGTTATTTGTGAATGACATTGAGTTGGTATTTGTAAAAAGTAGTGAAAATCATGGAAGAAGAAAAATTGAAATGTGTAAACAATCTCATGATATATGATAGATTAATATTATTTCCCTAAGATACACTTGAGAAGCGTAAAAAAATTGTGAAAGAACGAAAAATACAACCTTAATACAAAGACATAGTTTCACCAGATGATTTGTATGACATTGGTTATCATCGCGAATATTACAAATTTTTCACTGGGTTGCCGAAAAAATAGTTGCATCGACTGTCTTTAATTCAACGTTTGGATCAGGTATTACCATATGTTCAGGTGAAATACTAGCTGGACTGGAGTTTGATACTATATCTGCACTTTTTGATTTTTTTTAGAATAGCAGAACAGTCATACAAATCATCCGGTAATTCTATGTCCTTGTATTCTAGGTTTTGGTATTTTCTTTGTTTTAAAATTTGTTTACACTTATCAAGTGTCCCTTCGGAAAAAATATTAATCTATCTATTGATCTATCGTGAAATTGTTTACACTTTGAAATTTTTCTTCCATGATTTCAACTAATTTTTACAAATAACTCCATGTCACTCACAAATTATACAGTAAAACGAAAAAACATGTGCTCTCGTAAACCCACACTCTACTGTAGTAAATGTATAGTAACATTGGGCGCACATGGCACATACACATACACAGCACATACATTTACGAAGTAGACTAAAACAGATTGTGAGCAAGAAAGGAACCAGCCGAATTACCACAGATGTCTCACTTACTCTGAAGCTTATACATAATACTTCCGGCTGAATAATTTTCATGTTTAGGGTATCTTTGGTCACATCGATTTGTCCGATTGATGAAATATGACTTTGTTATACAGGGTGTTCCAGATCGTAACCAAGAAATTTCAACCACGTATTCTACATCAAAAATGAGCCCTAGTTTGTCATATAAACATATGTCAAGAAATGTTACCTCTCCGAGATACCGGGTGTTAAAATTATAGAAAAAAAAAATGTTTTTTATTAATAACTTTCACACTGCTTGAAATATTTTTATGAAATTTGAGACTTAGGTTTTGAGCATCAAGGAGCACTTTTTGCATAATATTATTTTTTTTCTATTCTACCAGTGGCATCCGTACTGCAGCGAGAATGAATATTTTCAAATAAAAAAATGATACGCCACTGGTTTTTCCGACAATAAAAATTACTATTTAAATTCTTATTTAATTTGGAGCAAATTCGGTTAATTGACTTTTTACTGTAAGTGGCACCGTTTCCGATTGAAAAAATAAAAAACATTCTCATGCATGAAGAAATCGCCAAAATTTGATATGGGAAAAATAGTCTTATTATTATTATGTACCTACCCTATCAAATTTTGGCGATTTCTTCATGCATAAGAATGTGTTTTATAGCAAAAAGTCGGGAGACCGAATGTCATCCAAATTAAATAAAGATTTAAACAGTAATTTTCATTGTCGGAAAAACCAGTGGCGTATGATTTTTTTATTTGAAAATATTCAGTCTCGCTGCAGTACGGACGTCACTGGTAGAACAGAAAAGGAATGATATTATGCAAAAAGTGCTCCTTGATGCTCAAAATCTTTGTCTCAAATTTCATAAAAATATTTCAAGCAGTGTGAAAGTAATTAATTAAAAACATCCATTTCTTCATCATTTTCTTCAACCAGTTCTTCCAAATCCTCATTATCGTCGTCTATCCTGTAATTTATTCTAGATTCTCGTTCGATCGAGTCCGTCAATGCATCTGCCTTATCAGTATTGGTATACGCCATTCCCCTTTCTCCGTGTAGGGGTGGAATTTTAGTCTTTTCTTCTCTTAGCGTTTTTGCATTCTCTATGCAGAATGATCAATTGTATTCAGTACTTGAACCCTTTTACTCCATCTGCTTGTTCTTAGACCTTTCAGGGAATTTTTCAGAACTTGGCTATGGTGGTTAAGCCCGGGTGTCCACTGGAAGCGTATTCGAGCGGCTACACGCTCACGCGAAACGAGCATTCGTAGCCGCTACAAAACAGGCGGCGCGGCGCTACAGAGGTTGTTCACTGGAGGCGGCTTCGTGCGTTCAATTCAGTGTTGGAGCCGAAGGATCGTTCTCAATACAGTATTGCTTGTTGTTTGCGATGGCTGCAATTTTTATAGCCAAAATCAAATCGAGAATTCAACCATTTCTACTGTCAACCGAAGAACGGACCTTATAAATTTCCCAACTACTACTGAATGAATCGAATTTTATTTTACTGACAATGCGATGAAAACAACGAGGAACAATTCTTTCAATAAGTATTCAATTGTTTGAACGACTCATCCAGAAAAACTATCCTAGGTTTCTTCCTCAGCTAATTTTTTGGTGACCAAAAATGCGTGTTTTCGTTTTTTTTTTGGATTTTATCTCCCCTGGAAAACTGAATATAAACAAAGCTCAATTTTGTTTATTATAGATTACTAAATTCTCGATTGGGGCGGCGTTCCTCAACCCGTTTCCATATTAGAGTATATCAATGTTGAGCAAAATTTCAGAGATATTGTCGTTGACTGTCCTTGACCACGAAATGGCCTATGACGTTTTGAATCTGAAATCTTAACGAAAAAATTGTATTTGTGTAATGAACGCGTGTTTTCGATCGATGTGAAATTTAATGCATCACAACTTTTTTATACGTTTTTATACTTTTCTCATATATAAGCTGCTTTCAAAGATTTTTCCGAGAAATCAATATGAAATATAACATTTTAAAATGTTTCAGGAAATTGTCCCTTTGGGATCCATTAGTGAGAAAAAGTACACACTTGATCTCATTCGACGTAGAATTCAGTACTCTATAGCTTTTCTCGCAAGTAATCAGTCGATATCCGTATTTCTTGAAGGCATATGATTGAAAAACTACAAAAAACCCCATTTTTTGGTCGCCAAAAGTTATGCTCAATTCCTTATAAGGAAAAGAGCCAAGATGATTTAATTCGGTCACTGATTAAACCATTTAAGCAATAGAAATCTTTTATAGACACAAAATCTTTACTGAATCGCAATTTAACCGGACTGAAATGAATGAGCCAATGGGCGTGCACGCGCTACACTCGCTACAGATCCCATTTCAGGCGGATCGAGCGTACGAGCTCGTAGCCGCTTGAGAACGCCCGCTCGAAGTCGCCTGCAGTGGACAACGCTGTATTGAAATACGTTACTTGGGATCTGTAGCGGCTTGCCGCACGTTCACGCTCGTTTCGCGTGAGCGCGTAGCCGCTCGAGTACGCTTCCAGTGGACACCCGGGCTAAGTGTCCCCAAGCCATTTCGGGTCGTAGTGACTATATTGTGTGTTCCACGTGCAATAGTGATTTCCACCTGTCTTGTGCAAATATCACCAAGAATGACAAGGGTTCCGTTTTCTAATGTGAGATCTAAGTATCAAGAGTTCAGTTGCAATAGATATAATAAAAAAAAAGATTGATGACAAGATGTTTTGTCTAGAGAAGTGAAAAAAATTGTAGAGCTACGAATAATGAACGTTCTGCTTATAAAGTTGAAATAGTCTTTATTACTTGAAACTGTATATTTTTGGCGACCGTGACAGGACCACATTCAAGACACACACATTTTCAATTGCTTCCGCTGCTAATTCAGTAAAACTACAAAGATTGCTTACCGTCGATTTCGCCTTAGAAAAACTATGCTGAATCGGATTAATCTTGAGATGTGAATTTTGTATTATATCTTGATATATTATCCTTTCAAATATCTTAGACAAAGCATTCGAGATGTTTATGGGTCGGTAATTCTCGACTTGACATATTTCCCCTGTTCGAAATTCGAACATTATTCTAAAAAATAATCAAGTTCAATAATATGGAAAATTCCATCTGAATTATTCACAAAACTGGGTCACGCCGAGCGAGCCGTCGATCTACCGAAATCTGCTGACTGGCTAGAAACAATTGATGCAACCGGGGACTCCGTCAGTGCAGTAATACCAAATATGGCAATGTTATTTCTATCGTCATTGTTCGATTTAGTATATAAGCATAGATTGTAATTAATAAAATCATCATTCATCTTTAGTTTGATCAATATACCTCTTGGGCAACTGTGGAGTTAAGACATTCCCTTGAACGTTCTGAGTCTGGTCGTTCAGTTGCCCTAAACTTCAAGCAAGTGTTGTTTCAACCAAAGAAACAACATTTTTTGGTCCTTCGGGCCGGATCGAGAGAAAGGATTTACGACCCTAATCTCGATCAAATCATCAACGCCTGTGGGGAAGTCTTCCAGAGCCAAATCCAGCGCCAGCAGAAGCCCTCCAGAGCCAACATCAACATCCGTGAAGAAGCCATCCAGCGCCAAATCCGAGCCCGTGAACAAGCCTTCCGGATCAAAAATTCAAAGAAGCCAAGGAACACACCGAGTCCACTGGAAAAAATGAGAGCTAAGGATTTACGACCCTAATCTCGATCAAAACATCAACGCCTGTGGGGAAGTCTTCCAGAGCCAAATCCAGCGCCAGCAGAAGCCCTCCAGAGCCAACAACAGCATCCGTGAAGAAGCCATCCAGCGCCAAATCCGAGCCCGTGAACAAGCCTTCCGGATCAAAAATTCAAAAAGGCCAGGGAACACACCGAGTCCACTGGAAAAAATAAGTGCTAAGGATTTACGACCCTAATCTCAATTAAATCATCAACGCCTGTGGGGAAGCCTTCCAGAGCCAAATCCAGCGCCAGCAGAAGCCCTCCAGAGCCAACACCCGCATCCGCGGGGCCTTCCGGAAAATCAACAAAAAAAAAATCTTCAAAGCAGAGATTTCATGAAACCTTCAACCAACATGGAAGAAAAATTGGGAGAACAAATGACTATTGACCAAGACCTAAGCAAAATATTATCTTCACTCAAGAAAGACGGGTCTGCACGCAAAACAGAGGAATACTTCAAGAAAAAATCCATGATGGCCGCAGATCTACTGAACAAATTCCAAGAAAATCATAACGAACTCCGGAAATCCCTTGATGAAGAGCATTCATACTTCAAACAAGATTTACATAGTCAGATATCCAAATGCTACCAATAAATCAAGAACTATATCAATACATGGGAGAAGTCCACTCCGATGTCAGAAGAAGTCAGCTACCACCACCCTTCCATCCTTCAAATTCAAATAAAATTGGATTTATTTAAAAAGGAAATGGAAAGGGCCCAAGAAAAAATGTGCCAACTACATCCCAAAATATACAACTTCCTCGAAGAAAACCTAACCAGGATCTGGCGGGACATAGACGCACTCTATGAACAGATGCTAGCTATCAATGAAGAAGAAGAGGAACCAAATTCACATATCTGGAGACATTTTTCACACCCTCTAGCTACAACCACCGTGATAGGAATCTCTGCGATAATCACACTAGCTGTAACGTACCTCTGTATGCGATATATACGTCCACTCCTTCGGAACCGAAGAACTAACAGATCCACCACGGAAATAAATGAAGCAGAAGCCGAAATTCCATTGACCGAAATCATACCGAGTTCAAAACCACGCCAGCAATGTTTCGACCTTGACCAGCTCTACGCCGAGGCGAAAACAGAATTCCAGACGAGAGACCAACTCCGGACGTCAGCACCCATTCATGACCATGCCCAATAAAGCACTCGATCGAGTGTCACACGAGTTAGAAATAGGAAATTATTTATTTATTTATTTATTTAAACAATGAGAAGGGTTGAGGTGAAAAAACCGAAAAACTATCTAGGTTGAGCACTCCACTTATCGTATCTGTTTTTGAAACTATTGACCGAAGGGGCTTCTACAACAGAGGGTGGTAACTTATTCCAGCGATTGAAAATCCTGTTGGATATAAACTTCTGACGTGGTGTTGTCTTGTAGGGTTCCTTCGAAAGTTTCAAACTATGACCTCTCAGGTTGTTGGAATTCAACGGGAACATTCTTCGGAAGTCCTCGCCAAGATGAACGGCCATAGCCCTGTAGGCGAATATGAGGTCTCCCCGCTCACGACGATCGGCAAAGCTGTCAAGTCCAAAAATGGCCAATCTTTCTTCGTAGGATGGTCTGGGGTATGAGTAGGGTAAACGAGAGGCTTGACGTTGAACAGATTCAAGAATGTTCTCGTCAAATCTGGTCGAGGGCCACCAGACCTGTCCAGCGTACTCGATTATCGGACGGATATAGGTTTTGTAGAGGAAACTGTACACACTACAATCAGACCCCCTGAAGGATTTCCCGAGAAGATATGTCAGCTGCCCCGCCCTCCCAACAACAGCTGAAATATGATCCGACCAGGTGAGATCTGAATTCACGGTTACTCCAAGGTCTAGATGTCTAGTTACCGTCTGCAATTGGTGTCCGTCGATGTTGTAGGATACACATGGGTTGTTTTTACCAATATGAAGAACGCAACATTTTTCCTTGTTAAGAGGTAACAACCAGTCACGGCACCATCGAGAGAGTAGATCCAGATCCGCTTGAAGAAGATGAGATGAGAGAAGTGGCAGGTTGTAAAGCTTGACATCGTCAGCAAACATGGAACAGCTCGATCTGAGGCATGCTGGTAAATCCGATATATAAAGCAGGAAGAGGACTGGGCCCAACACAGAGCCCTGCGGTACACCAGATGACACAGCCCTTTCTGTAGCTGAATAGATATTTCTCACTCTTACTCGGAACTTTCGGTTGGAAAGGAAAGACTTGAGCCACTCCATCAATTTACCTCTAAGTCCCAGATGTTCCAGCTTCGAGAGAAGTCGCCTGTGAGGTACCCGGTCAAATGCTTTTGCGAAGTCCAAGTAAATTACATCAATGGGGTTTCCAGAGTCGAGCGCTTTGGTCCACTCATCAAGGCACGATAGTAGATTTGTAGTTGTGGAACGACGGGGAAGGAAACCATGCTGGGACCCAGGAGTTATATTATATTCAGAAGAGAAGTGAACAATATGGTCGCTTATGATCCTCTCCAGAATCTTGGACACTGTCGAAAGGATGCTAATTGGTCGATAATTTTGCGGGTCAAGTTTGTCGCCTTTCTTAAATACTGGAGTTATTGATGCCGAAAGCCAATCAATTGGGATGGATGATGACTTCAGTGATTCTGAGAAAATCATACGTAGAGGGGTCGCAAATGCCCCAGCGCAAGTCTTCAGTAAGCGCGCAGTAATTCCATCAATTCCCGGAGCCGCATCGACCCTAAGTTCCAAGAGTTACTTCTCTATAACTTGCTCATCGAACACGACGTCAGATAGCTCCGCCTCAACACGCTGGACTTCGGGAGTAGGTACAATTCCTAAGGGTTCGATGATGTAAGCTGAAGCGAAAACCTCAGCAAATATGTCGGCCGTTTCGGCAGCGTCTGTACATGCGTCACCACTAGAGTTCCTCACTATTGGAACACCAACCTTAGAACTCATGAACGATCTCACGTACTTGTACAGCCTCTTCCTGCTTTTGGACGCAACCAATCTTTTCTCGTAGGAAGACTCTGCCTCTTGTATAGACGACGAGACAAAGTTGGAAAAGGAGCGATGATTTCGATAATCTACCATCAAACCACTGCGAGAAAATCTACGCCATAATGCCCTCTTCTGTCTCACAAGCCTCATAATACCCTCGTCTATCCAAGGTTTTATTGGATTCTGCTTGATTATCTTAGTTCGCTCGTTAGCACTTACAGCTTCACGCGTAATCTCGAGAAATATCTTCCACATGGAGTCAACACTGACAGCATCCAAAAATGCTCCCTCCCAGTCGGTCCAATTTAGGTACTCCGAGACTTTCTCGTAATCAACAAATCGGAGAGTTTTCTCGTGCTTTCGAACATTGGAAACTACCTGCATCTGAATCTCCGTGGTTAATACTGAGTGGTCGGACTTTCCAAAAGGGGGCATATAATTCAGGTCGGATATTAAGTTTGGGTCAGATACTATGATGAGGTCCAGAAGAGAAGGGGTTTGGCCTATTCTAAACCTTGTAGGACGAGTAACAAGTTGATGGCAACCAGAATTGTGGATGAATTCAGCATAAGTGTAGGATGGAGAACTCTCTGAAACTAAGTGAGGCAGCGACCAGTTAACATCGGGACAGTTGAAATCCCCTGTGATCAGAACATTTCTGTGTTGCGCGAAAACATCCGCGAGGAATTGGACACATTGCGTGTCTGTGGGACAGGGGTGAGGTCTATATACGCATCCTACCAAAATGGAGGTATATTCATTGGAAATATTGATGAATAAATTGTCTATGTCCGGCCAATCCTGATGCTCAACATGCAAATTGAATTTATCTGTGATCTCGTCACTTACGTAAATACAAACACCCCTAAATCCCAGAGTGACATTACTGTCATTACGAAAAAGAGAATATCCCGGAATAGCAAAGATCGAATCACTTATGGTTGGTTTGAGCCACGTTTCTGTGATGAATATTATAAAAGGTTTATGCATTTGTACGAAAGTCAACAGTTCCGAAAATTTTGGTGAGATCGACTGGATGTTAGTGTACAATATGGGCCATATACTCAGATCAATTAGTTTTTTGGTTGCTTAGGAGAACACTTATCACTGCATACAATCGTTGGAACTTGCTTGATAAATTTAATGGTGAGATCATGCTCTCCCTGCTCCCGCCTCACCCTAAGCTCCTCTCTAAGAGCCTTGAGCTTGGCGATTTGGTCCTTCGTCCTATCCTCCTGAATCTTGATGTCTCTATGAAGTGGATGCCCGCGAAGGGAAGATTTATGGCGCAGAATGTTTGCAGCTATGTCGGGATGAGAAAAAGACAACTTTATCCATCTAGGTCTGGCCGTGTCTTTGGCTGGAAGTCTGACGACATTTAATAGTGATCTACTGGAATATTCTTGTATGTGCTCTATGATGGCAGATACCCTTTCCCTGTCTATCTCTTCCCCAGTTCCTTCTGCTAAGTTGGTAATAATAATATTATGAGACCTGCGCACGCGGTCTAAAATTTCAGGAGGCGGATCAGGAGTAGCTGCAACAGAGGGGAGGATTCCGCCCAAGCTAGATTCGAGATCTAGCAACCCTATTGGCTATAGTAGATATTTCCTTGCACATAACAGACTGGTCTTCACGAAGCTCGCATATACCATTCTCATGAGATTTCAATTCAGAATCGTGTGAATCAAGCAGCAACGAGTGCTTATCAATTGCGTCGGAGCAGCTAGCTATTTGTGAAAAGAGATCATCCTGACGTTTTTCTATACGTGCTATACTAGTTGACAAATTTTTCATCTGCTCCATCAGGATTTCAAAATGTTTTACTGTCAAAGTCTCCGCGGAAGAGCTTTCCGGAGGGACCTCGACGGATGGTGATGTTGGACGCTGACTAGCCGAGTTACTTCGCAACTGTCGTTTTTCTGGCAGAGCATTAACGGACGGCGATATCGGGCGCTGGCCTGCAGAGGAACTCCGCAGCAACCTCTCACTAGAGGTACAGGCGGAACAAGACCATTTTTCGTTTTTTTCCTCCAGGAAAGACACATCAGATTCAGTAAGGTTAACGCACTTATGATGGAACATCTTTCCGCATTTTGAACATGGGAACATAAGAGCAGCAGTCGAAAAAGACTTGTTGCAAACTGCACAGGAGCTCGGCATCGTGTATGCGCAAACAGGCTCAAAATCAGACTAAATAGGATGGAAAACAAAGAAGACTTTTCACCTTCTTGGGTCTATAAGAAGGACTTGTACAGAAATGGAAGACCTCGGCAAGGAAAAGGATAAGGTGAGGGTGGGGATAAATATCACACCCGTCGGCAAGGTGCCAGTCTGTCGTTATTCGGACTAGAAGCACAAGTCGGATAGTGGATGATTGCCTTAAAAATTTGAGTCGAGCGACGACCGTGCTTAGAGAGTGGAAACTGTCGAGGTCAAGGTCACGCGTCTCGGGAAATTAAACAAAGAAATGCAAACAAATACAGTAATATAATATTAGTAAGTTCGCAAAGGAAGAGAGTTATACTTGCGAAATGGGTAGGCTGATTCTAACAGCATCAAAGATTGACTGAAAATCAATCACTTCTACGAAAGTAAAACCACGGAGCAACCCACACACGTTCGCACGTCTCGCATTCACAGATTATTTAATTAGGAAATAGGACAATAGAAGTAACAGATTGCCAACACTGGAGCTTCAACATCATAGCCTGCAGCATTTCGGCCTTGGGAGTAATGTTCGAAATTCGAACATTATTCTAAAAAATAATCAAGTTCAATAATATGGAAAATTCCATCTGAATTATTCACAAAACTGGGTCACGCCGAGCGAGCCGTCGATCTACCGAAATCTGCTGACTGGCTAGAAACAATTGATGCAACCGGGGACTCCGTCAGTGCAGTAATACCAAATATGGCAATGTTATTTCTATCGTCATTGTTCGATTTAGTATATAAGCTTAGATTGTAATTAATAAAATCATCATTCATCTTTAGTTTGATCAATATACCTCTTGGGCAACTGTGGAGTTCAGACATTTCCTTGAACGTTCTGAGTCTGGTCGTTCAGTTGCCCTAAACTTCAAGCAAGTGTTGTTTCAACCAAAGAAACAACATCCCCTGACTTATGAATGGATGTTATTACCGATGTTTTTAGAATATCGGAAAAAATATTCTTTGATATTGACAAATTGAAAATATGAAGCAGTGGATCTATCAGATAATCACGCCTTATAAATATAAGAAGGAATATTATCTGAACCTAAGGTTTTTTTTGGCTTCAACTTTTTGACACTTTCCCTCAGAGCGTCCTCTGCTATTAAGGAGTAACTGAAAGTTCCTCAATCCGACACTGTGTCGTAGCAATCAGAATCCAAGGTGTTAATTGATTCAAAGAACTGAGCAATGGCATCCGATTTCCGCGTTATTGAGAGACTCTTGTCAGAATGTCATCATTGATGGTACCTTATTCTGAGTTTTTTTCTTTTTCATAAATGACCAAAAAGAGGAAGGATCATTCTTGAAATTCATTTCTAATTGTTTTTCATATTCGACATATTCAAGCTTCGTTTGTTGCTTAATATTCTTCCTCAACTCCGTAAATTCAACACCCATATGTTTCTTTTTATGAAGTCTATTTTTTTTTCATCATTTTTTGTTTCAAATCAGCAGAAAAACACATTGGAAATTTGCATCTTGAACTGACTGAATTACTTCTTTTGAATTTGGGAACAGCTTGGTCCAATATATTGTACATTATATCATAAAAAAGGTTTATACTCTGGTTAACATCGTCACATTGAACTACATCTGACCAATCACACTGTGACATAAGATTATAAAGGAGTATGTAATTACCTCTTGAATAGTTATAACTAAATTCATTGTCATATCCACTATTTGACCTAAAATGGGAATAATCGACGGAAAATTCGAGTGCTGGATGATATTTATCCTCGTTTACAACAGTAAATTGGGATTTAATCACAGTTGACACTGACATGTTCGACAAAATCAAATCCAATCTGCGACCCATAAAATTCACTACATCGTTATGTTGTTTCAAATCGAACAAGTTCAGAAAGTTATGGAGCAAGGTACTCTTGTTGCAGCCGTCAGAAAGTAACGGTACATTAAAGTCACCCAAAATTAATAAATCATCGTCATCCAATAGCATTCTATCAAACATACTAAAATAATTATCGTATATATTATACTCTGAGTTGGGCGGAAAATAGACAACAGATATGTAACATTTATAAGATCCCTTCTATTAAGTCAATCGTCGACACTCTCAGCAGAGAATCGGATGAAATCAAAGGCGATCTCACTTCAGCAGCCTGTGCTCTGTCCTCTCTGAGGATGAGCAGCAGGTGAAGTCTTTGATTGATCTTATCAAGCCTTCTTCGTCAAGACATGTGATCAGCTGCTCTAGAATTGGGCGCAAAATCAATTCATCAGTTCCTAGGCCTATAGTGGTAAATTTTTCTCATCTTGCCTTGGCACGCGACATACTTCGTAACAAGAAATGGCTTTCTATCCACGACTACTTCAAACACATAACAATATCCGATGATGTAACACCCTATCAGGCGAATCAGCTGAGGAAGGAGCGAGATGAAATGAAAAGGAGACAATCGAGAGGAGAACACAATTTGACAATTAAATATATCAAAGGTACACCGACTATTGTTCGTAGTCCAAAATCCAAACAACTGAAGAATCTGTGCGAATGGTCAATTTGTTACACAAACTCACATTCCATAAAAAAAGTTCAACGAACTTTGCGCTAGGGTGTTTTTTTATAGCAGGGGGAATCTGCGACCGTGAAAACACAAGGCACAAGCACACATTTCCTAGCATATTCATTCTAGAGAATTTAATATATATATACATAAAAAAAAACTTATTTCAGCTACAATCTGATGTACCTACATAATTACGACACACGAAATAAATCTCACATTAGAAAGGATTTTCTAAGACTAAGTAAGATCCCAGCACTCCCCTGCCTTCTGTGCAACATCCATGTACAGTGCATCTCATTTTGGGTAAGACAGCCAGGTTTCTCGCTTGTCATTTAAGGTAGAGCCTTGCGGTTTTCGCCTTCCCGTCCTACTTTTTTGTGAAACTCAAGTCGGCCTAATCAGATTTTATATAACTGTTTCCATTTATGTGATGCAGGGCGATTTTGGAAATTGATACTTTTCGGACCTCTCCTTTACCTCGGAAGTTATTAGAAATAATGACTAGCTGAGCTAAAAACTACGTGTAGACGTAGTTTTTAGAATTCTGTAGTAGTACAGAATCCTGCGTAGAATCCAGTGGCGTACTCAATTTTTTTTCCGGATATGGTTTTGAAGATACGACACAAACCTATATTTTTTTTGATAGAATACCCTGTATTTTACTGCTGTTGAATTCGTTATTTTTTTCCCGTCACAATTGAGTATTATACATAATACTATGTAGGTAGGATGTTCAAAAATAATAAAAAACACTAAAACATCACATAATGATGATTTTTTGTTAGTGAGCCATGGATTTAGGTGCGTCAAGCTGGAGACCTGTACAGAATATTCTGGCAAAATGATATAGGAATTTTGTGCCATTTTTGTGCCAATGCGTGCCGTAAAAAAAATTCTGTGCCCGTATATCCTCCAATATATTCCGACTTTTCCGATGGGTCTGTAACTTGACGCTGAGACCCGCCCATGGAATTTCGACAAATGAATATAATAATGAATTTGTGCCCATTTGTTGCCAATTTGTGCCGTAAAAAAAATTTTGTGCTCGTATATTTTTCGAGATATTCCCACTTTTCCAGTGGATCTCCAACTCGGCGCTGAGACCCGCCCTTGTAATTTCGACAAATGAATATGATAATAATTTTGTGCCCATTTTGTGCCAATTTGTGCCGTAACAAAAATTGGTGTCCGTATATGTTCCGAGATATCCCGACTTTTCCTTTGGGTCTCCAACTTGATGCGGAGATCCGCCCATGGAATTTCGACAAATAATTATTATGACAATTTTGCCTATTTTGTGCCGTAGAGCGAACATTTTTGCCGGTATATTTTTCGAGATAGTACGGCTTTTCCGATGGAAATCTAACATGACACCCGCTTATGGAATTTCGACAAATAAATATTATGATAATTTTCAGCTCATTTTGTGCCGTAAAGAAAAAAATTCGTGCCAAGATATTTTCCGTGGTATGCCCACTTTTCCGATGGGTGAGCCTCCAAGTTGACGCCAAAATTCGTACATGGAATTTCGACATATTATTATGCCTTCGTTTGAGCTATTCTTTTTATTATTTTAGTGGATCAGATTCAGTGATATTTCCTTCATATAGAAAAATATATTTGCTTAGCGTTAACAGATATTCATTAACTCTAAACTAGACCTTTTTGAAGGTTGATTGTTTTTCAAATTTCATTCAAACTATAGAATAGGCCTTTCCGATTGTGCAAGAGTCTGATAAACAATCCTAGATTAAAGTTTCAAATGCAGTCAGCGTAAAGCTTATCATCCAAATAGTCCGGTTAGCTACAAACAAGATTGACTACTGCTACTTACATTTCCCCAGAATTTGACCTTTGGTGTGTTGATGAAGAAGTTCGCGGCATCATTCTTGTCTTCATTCTCTTCTGTTGCTCATTCAATTCCTTTGCAAATTATAAATAATAACAAGATGAAAGGAAACCATTAACTCTACAGTTTTCCCTCACACTCAAAATAGCATGTTCGTCTAGAATTTTGTCATCAGGCGTTTAGATTTGTAGATTCGCTAATAAGATTACGTTGAGACGCAGTAGAAACAAATATATGTTCATTATCAATTTTTCAACTGCTTAACAGAATGCGTTTCTGCTATTAAAAATATGTGAAATTCATACAAAAATTGCACTGCATTAATAGTTTGATTATGTTAATATTTCTTCAGTATCATTTTTGATACTTTTCTTCATTCAGTAATCAAGTTTTGTATTCTCGATGGAAATTGCAAATTTTGCGAAATTTCAAGTTCAACATGAATTGTTTGTCAAGATATCGAGTTGTTAACACATATTGTCGCACCTCCTGATTTGCAGGGAATTTCGGAAGTTATCGGAAGAGTTAATTTTTGTATCTTATATCATTTTGTGGCTTTTTGTGGCAGTAAAAGTTGTTGCAATCCTTAAATGCTCCATTTACTGCGAACTGCTGAATAAGTTATCGGAATAAATTTAGACGAATTAATTAATCAACGTATTTCGTGCTTATCGTTGAACAAGTCTGTCTTTTCGATAATTTGGAATTGTTTTTGTGCGCCCACGACGCACTTGTAAAAAAGGATTCACGGACAACAGGTTTTCTCATATTCCGTTTTCACTGGCTGTTTCTGCAAGGTTCATCATGCCGCTAGAGGATCTGAAGTGTCAGAGTTGCAAGAGGAGAGTTGTTAATCCGTTTAGATGTTCGAGATGCAATAGTACTTTTCACTCCAGCTGTGCTATGAGTTCGAAACTTTATGATGACTTCTAAAATAATATGGATTGTAATATACGTGACAATCCCACGTGTTTCTGGCAGTATATTAGGAACTTGAGAAGTTTGGCTGATGTTCCAGCGTCGATGTACTTCAGAGTTAGGCACAGCTCAGATGGCTTTGAAATTGTCGATATGTTCACGGAATATTTTTCTGGAGTGTATATCGAAGACATTGTTCCTCAAGACTTGTTGAGAATTCAGTGATTTTTCTGTCGAGAGAATTGTTTTTTGAACTGAAAAGAAATCTCAAAGACAAGTATTCTGTTGGTCCTGACTTTGTTCCTCTGGCCGTATTGAAGAAATGTGTTTACTTTGACTAACTTGTTCAATACTTCACTTAAAACTGGCAAATTCCCATCCTTTTGGGAGAATAGTTACATTGTACCAATATTCAAAAATGGAGATAAACACAGTAGTGAGAACTATAGGGGTATATGTATACAGTCGGCTATACCAAAGCTGCTTGATAATTAAGTTTGTTAATTTTTGACCTGGAAATGCAAGGAAGTTGTAATGAATGAACAGCATGGGTTCACGAGGGGAAAATCATCTGTTACCAACTTGTTGCTTTACCTGGATGATATTACTTTACCTATGGATAACGGCCAACAAGTTGACGCGGTTTAAACCGACTTTTCGAAAGCCTTTGACAGGATTAATCATACACTTTTATTAGATAAATTGAGTAGAATGGAAATTGGTGGTTGAGTTGGCTTAGCAGTTATATTAGGTGGAGAATGCAGGCGGTGAAGCTGGAGGAGTCTAACTTTCTTGTCCCTGTCAGATCTGGTGTTCCCCAGGGATCCCATCTGGGGCCCATCCTGTTCATTCTATTTTCAATCGATTTGAATACTGTTTTCCTATATAGTAAGTTTTTGAATTTTGCTGATGACTTGAAGTGTTATCGAATTATTTCTTGTCACCTAGATGTTGGGTTACTTCAGTTAGATATTGAAAGTTTGGTGATATGGTGCGAGAATAATCGTATGTTTTTAAATATTAGCAAATGTTCTGTAATCTCTTTTTCTCGCTCAAGACAACCGTTATCTGAGACTCATGCCCGTTTGCACCGTTTCGCTGGTAACCATGGTTAAACTAATCGACGTTTAATATTTAAACGTTGCTAAGCGGTTGACGGTTTGCACCGTGGAATCATAATCGTTGTTCACTTTAATCATCGATAGGTTTGGCAACACCACTCACAGCATAAAAAAATTCAAAATTTCAGCCAAGCACAGCATAGAAGATAAATTTAAAAGAAAAAGAAGTCAAGGTTTTGTGAGTAAACTTCTGTTGTCAAGGTGGGAAATTTGAACATTTTTTCTGGAGTTTCGGTGTTGTGTTTTGAATTTGAAGTGAGAACATGAGTCCTATTACTCTAGGTACTCTGGGAAAAGAAGCCTTCTTGTGAAAGGACTGTTGAATTTGCACTATATCCTCATCTTTGGTAATTTTAATGAATTCGGAATATAATTTACCAATTGCTAATGAAACTGCAGCCCGGTTAAGGAATTAAACGTTGTTTAAGAATATAATCGTTGTTTAGACAAACGGTGCAAACGGCCATTACTATGTTAGTGATAATGTTTTGCAAAGAACTAGTTCTGTTAGGAATCTTGGTGTAAGATTGGATAGTAACCTTAGCTTCGGCTCTCATGTTGACGATATCTTAGGGAAAGCAATTAAAATGCTGGGTTTTATTCTTAGAAATTTTAATATGTTTTCTGAAGCTACATTATAAGTTTTGCTCTGCTGTTATGTAAGGAGTATTGTCGAATATGAATGTGTTGTATGGTCTTCTGATCATGTGATGATTTAGAGAGCCCTTGAAAGAGTTCAGAATAAATTTTTGCGTTTTGTAGCCTTTAAACGTAGAATTAATAGAAATATCAGAGACTATCATTCATTACGCCTCAGTTTGAATCTGCCTGCCTTGGATTCAAGAAGAGTCATGCACGATCTAATTTTCTTTTTTAAGTTAATCAATGGTGATGTGTATTCTCCTGAACTTTTATCCCTTGTCAAACTTCATATACCCGTAAGAAGAACGAGGCATACACATTTGTTTTCCGTTTCAAAGTCGAACACAAATTATAGGAAGAACTCATATATGGTCAGATGTCCCACTCTCATAAATAATATTGGTTTTAATTCAGATTTCTTTTAGTTGAAGTTTCAATCTGTTTAAAGGAAAAGTAAGTTCACTTCTGAACTCTTTAGGTGTTTGTACATGGTGTTTGCCATTATATTGCCATTTTATTAGAGTGTTACAGCTCGATTTCTGTTATATTTTTTTTTCAAATTAGTATTTTTTTTATTATGGTTGTAGATTTTCATTGGATTATTGTATTCTTCTTTGTAAATGGGGATGATCCCGTAAACATGTTATATTACTTGTAATATTAACTGAATAAATAAATAAATAAATTCTTACCTCTTCATCTGAAAAACGGTTCAATAGATAAAAATTGTTTTAGCAAAAATTTACACATAAATTCAAAAAATACAACTTCCACGAGATCTCAAACATTTTGTTCTCATTCTCATCATTTTGAATATAAATTGTAGGTTGTGTTCTTCATCGAGTTCGACTTGGAATTCTTAAAAGGCAACGCTGTTTCCATCGGCAGTATGTTAATAAACGATCTGATCAGACAGCCGCTTACTATGAGTAAAGATTGGGGCGATCTTTTGAAAAGTGAAGCAGGACTGAAGCACAAACGAGCATTCGAAGATGATTTTCTACAATTCTGTACTTTTTTGGATCGTAAGTATAACAAACTTAGTATAAATATTTATAGTATCCCAGCGACCCCAGACGTAACCTATTTTCTGAAAGACAACGTGCGAGCAATAATGCACAGTTTCTGTGTACAGGGCGGTCAAAATTCGTTGTGTACTGAGAGGATCTCGAGAACTATAGCAGCTAGAAGAAAACGGATGACACATTTCCGAGCTCATTTTCGGAGAAACAAAGAATGGTCAAAACCGCAGCCTCCTACGATACTTCGTTTGTGAGTTTGACAATTTCGTAAAGTTCTCATAACTTGTTTGTCTTTGAAGATACAAAACCTACAGGCAGTTTTTTACGTAGAATCCACAGATGAGCTTAAAATATTCATTAAAATCATCAGGTGAACTTTCATTTTTGAAATGGAAAAAAATCTTTTGTCCGTAGATTCTACGTATGAAAGTGCCTTAGAAGGTTCAAGTCTCAGATCTCTAACTTCAAAAACAAAAAAGTTATGAGAACTTTTCGAAATCTTCAAAATCTCAATTTTTGTTCCTTGCTGTTTCCTCTATGTGTGTAGATATTCAGGATTATTTTTTCACCCATTCTTATTCCTAGATATTTGAATTCATTATGATATTGAATTTTTCTGTCATTCAGTTTTATCTTTATTTATGGATTATGTTTCTTGCTTTCATATTGGAACATTATTGATTTTTACTTTCATTTTTATTCTCCATTACCTCAACCATTTGGTCAGCTACGGGTTGCTGTATCCTCTGAGTGAAGACCTAGTGTGATCTTCCGATTTGTTGGTATTTCGCTTATACCTATAGGGTGCGTCTTTGACTTGTACATGTGTTTCAATAGAAGATTCATGAGGACAGAAGAAACACTTTTTTTCTTCAACCCTCTTTTTATATGGGCGGATGAAAATCCATAAAAAATATAATTTTCAGTTTTACCTCAAAAACGATTGTATCGATTGGAGTTATTTTTGAAACATAGTTTTTCATTGATGAGATAAATCTTCTCCGAACACAAAATTCCACCCACTCCTTCCAGTTTCTCCATTTATTACAAACTATAAAAATACAAGAAATGCACAGAAGTCAACTCCTAAAAGTCAGTTGAACGCTCGCTAATGAATATTTGGCAATTTTATGAAATGGCTAAATATTTATTCACTTATCACTATACAGGGTGATTTTTTTAAGTGTTTCATTAGAAGTTTTCGAGGAAGGAATTGTAATACAGATTCAAGATTTTGGATTTTCGTTTTAGAGAACATGAACTTTAATTGCAAAATATTTTCAAGCGGAATCTACTTCCGGTTTCACCGGAAACGAAGGTAACTTCGTTATTTCAAATGCAACACCCTGTATATTTTTACATATTCGAATTCTTCGTTTAATTTTACACTGATTTGAGGTATGATATGTGCAACCATTCAAGCGGTTTTTGAATTATAACCTGATTATCAAATTTTTTGAAAAAAAGGTTGTCACAGATTAGTGTCCATATCTTCAAAATCCCTCATTATAAGAATTTCTGTTTGCAAAAGTAGAACAAAAGAAAGTACGCTGATACTGTTTCTTGTATAACTTATGAGGAAATATTATACAGGGTGTCTGAAAAAGGGCCCCGAACTGAGCCTCGATAAAACTATGAAATCTCACTTTTTTCAAATGGCAACCCTATAATTTTGTTATTCCAATCGATTGCCCGTCAAAAACTACTTAGAGTGTCCCCAACATTCCATGCCTCTAAAATCAGTAATTTCGCCGTAATTGAATAAAATTCGAATTTCGGCAATAAATCAAGGTTTCTTAGTCTAACCCACTGGTTCTTAACCGGTGGTCCGCGGACCACTGGTGGTCCCTGGAAGCACCCGAAGTGGTCCGCGAAGCCATCCGACAGGACATAGGGTTGAACCAGACTGAAGAGCACTTATTGATAACAATTATTTTATATTAGTTTTCTAGAAAAATGCCACCAAAACGAAAGTATGACGGCTATTATATTGAACTGGGTTTCTTCAATAGAAAAAATGGGGAGACTAGACCCCAATGCTCCCTCTTTTCATCGACATATTTATGCTAGCAGGGGTTTTCGATTCTACTGATAATTAAAAACAAGCATCGAAATCGGTTGGGTGCCAGTGCCGACATGCCAGTTTGGCATTAAGTACCTAGCACTGAACCAAGGATTCATAAATTGGTGAAGAGTATGCAGTGAAAAAAATCGCATTGAAATAATAAATTTTCTGTATATTTATCTGTTTGAAAATGCAAATATAAAATACTGTTGGGTTGGCTCTGAATGATTGTTGGCGTGTTTCGTTCATTCAAATTTATAACTACAACAACCTTGTTTATTCATTTACAAAAATTGACATTTACGTACTTAGGCCCGTTTGCACCAATCCCCCTTAAAATGCGTACTTAACTAAGCCTAGTTTGAAGTTAATGAACGCTTAATTTTATTGTCAGTTGCACGATTGCGGCTTAACAGAATCTTAAGTAAGAGACCCTTAAGTTTTCATATCTAGTGATATTTCAGTATTTTATTTTGGTGCAACTTCATTCTAGTCTAATAAAGCCTTTTCATTAGTTGGCCGGTTGTCGATGATCGTTGTCATTTCATCAACCTAAATTTATTGTCCTGTCAGTCAGTGTCGAGTAAACTATTATATTATTATCAAAGAGTGACAACTTTCTGTTGCTGAATTAGCATTATGATTGATAATGAAATGGATTGTCAAATAAAAGGTACTTGACGTTATTAGAAAAACCACAGCAGTTCTGCAGCCAGTTTATTAGTTCAACAAATGATTTTAGGTTAGAATCCCGCACTTAAATACCTGTGGTCATTACAGGAGCGCTTAAATTTAAGGCTGGCTTTAGTCATTTAAACGTCACTTTACAATTGGTGCACCGTAATTTAAGTTAAGGGTTCATTTTAAGGGACACTTAACACTAAGTGCGTTTGGTGCAAACGGGTCTTAATATTACCTCCGAACAGTTGGTGGTCCGTGACAAGACAACAATTTTGTCAAATGGTCCCTGATCACTAAAAGGTTAAGAACCACTGGTCTAACCATAGATTTATTAGGATAGAAATTTTCAAGAAGACTATGTCTGTTCATTTATAATGCATTTTTGAGAACTGTCATTTATACTTGTTTGATTAATCGGGCACTATGCAAAATCAGAATTACAGTAACAGTGATGTATTGAATATGTTCTTCATTTACGGTGAATGTAACAAAATATTAGAAAGGGCAGTCAGAACTTTCAACGAAAGAAACCCACATTTACCACCTTTAACAAAATCGAAGTTCAGGAGGTATCAAAACAATTTTCTCCGTAGTGGAAGCATTAACCCAAAACGAAATCGTGTGAAAACAGTAACAGGTAATGAAGAAAATCAAATAAATATTCTAGGACATATTCACGGAAATCCAAGAGGTTCCATCAGGCAGGTAGCACAGGAATTAGAAGTTTCATATTCGTCGTGTCAAAAAGTGCTCAAAAATGCATTATAAATGAACAGACACAGCCTTCTTGAAAATTTCTATCCTAATAAATCTATGGTTAGACTAAGAAACCTTGATTTATTCCCGAAATTCGAATTTTATTCAATTACGGCGAAACTACTGATTTTAGAGGCATGGAATGTTGGGGACACTCTAAGTAGTTTTTGACGGGCAATCGATTGGAATCACAAAATTATAGGGTTGCCATTTGAAAAAAGTGAGATTTCATAGTTTTATTGAGGCTCAATTTGGGGCCCTTTTTCAGACACCCTGTATGATATTCCTCATAAGTTATACAAGAAACAGTATCAGCGTACATTCTTTTGTTCTACTTTCGCCAAAAGAAATTCTTATAATGAGGGATTTTGAAGATATGGACACTAATCTGTGACAACCTTTTTTTCAAAAAATTTGATAATCAGGTTATAATTCAAAAACCGCTTGAGTGGTTGCACATGTCATACATCAAATCAGTGTAAAATTAAACGAAGAATTCGAATATGTAAAAATATACAGGGTGTTGCATTTGAAATAACGAAGTTACATTCGTTTCCGGTGAAACCGGAAGTAGATTCCTCTTGAAAATATTTTGCAATTAAAGTTTATGTTCTCTAAAACGAAAATCCAAAATCTTGAATCTGTATTACAATTCCTTCCTCGAAAACTTCTAATGAAACACTTAAAAAAATCACCCTGTATATGCCGTTTTCGATTTATTGGATATTAATATCACGAATTAATAATCACGAACACGATCGTGTGCGAGATCGCGATCGCTAGATGTAGGGAACACATATTATGCGCGATCATGATCGATCACAATTTTCGTATTTCGATAAGAACAATAGTGAAAATGTGCGAGTTTCAGGAGGAAGGGGCTATTTTACTGGCGTTACCTTTAAACGAAGATGATACCAATTAACCTCAAGCAAAAATTATTCAAGACATACACTTATCTATATTTACCGTCAAATGGGATGATATTGATAGCTTTTTTGTGTTCACGTTGGAGTACAATCGAAACTATTTTTACTTTCGATGTCAAAAAAATAGGTCGAGTTCCAAGTATGCCAAATGAAGACCTTCAGGCTACCCAGAAAATTTCAATTATTTATATTCTTGGTCATAAAAAATGAAAAATGAAAACCCCATTCTCAAAGTCACACCCAGATTGGGATGACATTGATAAGTAAGGTAAATGTCCCGAATTCAGACAGTATAAGCCTAGTGGCACTTACATTCAAGAGTTGGATTTGTTGAATTTTCTGTAAGCGTATGCCTTCAATTTTTATATACCTTTCAGAGAAGCTTCAAAGATATTTGAGATTTCTGAAAAATGATAATTTCTCCGATTACTCAATTGTACACAATTCCGACAGCCATCGGATAATATTGTCCGCAATTTAGACACGATTGGCGCCAATTTTCGACAGAGTCCCTAAATTCGACCCAATACGTACGCAAATCAGACAATTCGCTCATTTCATATTTTTATACAACAATAAGAACAGAAAAATTATCTGAAAGGTTAATTCAAGCGAAAAATTTCAATATCCATTCACAAAAAAACTGCAAAGTTATAGGAATAGTAAAGTTATCCGAAATTTTTCTGATATTAAATATTTTACTTTCAACGGTGGAACAATTTTTCCGTTATTTCTTCGAAATTATACCAAATTTCGTCATCGACTTTTAGCCATCTGCAATAGTTGGGTCCACTTTTGCGCATTGTTTTGACTTTCATTTCCGTATCTTCAATTTCTGTAACGATTTCTGGGTAAAATTCTCCTAAATAGTTAATGCTAACATATTCATTCAGTTGAATTTCAGTTATCATATTTTCGTTGAATTTTTGGATATCGTTCATACACTCTAGAGTGTTTTCATTTTGAATGTTTTCTCTCGCCTTTCTCTTAATATTCTGATTTCCATCATTCTCGCGCTATGCGTTTGACTGTTTTTCTTCTTCTACTACTATTTTCTTCCACTTTTGTCTTATTTTCCTCTCTCTAGCGCTTCCGTTGCTCTATTTTTCAGCAATTTTTCTCTTTTCTTCGGTTTTTCTCGAAAAGTAGTTTTTCCATGCATCTGATGTAGGTACTGATGGTATTTTGTTCTTTTTTGTTATCCATTTTTTTGATGTTGTCGGTTCTGGCAAAAACAAGGCAGTTTCGAATGGTGATGGGACCACAAGACCAGGAAGCATACATTCATATTTATTATTTTCATTCTGTTTTTCCACTGAAACATCACTATGTTCAAATTAACTCCTGTTTTATCAGTAGTTTCCTTTCTGATTGAGTTTTCAGTGTCATATTTTAACTGTTGATGACGACCGACGACCGGTTCTTCATAAATGACATTCTCAGAAAATAGTTCAAACCCGATCTTAGGTAAAAATCAAATACATAACTATAAGACACTTACCATCGGTGTCGAATTCATGTTCGAAATGTACATAACTTCGACACTGATGTCGAATTTATGACCCCACGAGAATTTTCGAAAAAGAAAAGATGTATTGGATGCGAAAAAATTTCAAGAATACTGTGAAGAAGGATGAACTGTTATGTTTGTGAAGAATTGGGTACATGAATTCGACACTCAGATGGCTGAATTTGGGCACTGGGCGAATTTGCTGTACCAAAACTCGACATAATCGAATTCTCAAAAAATTTTCAGAAAAATATGCTGCATGAATAATTTATATCACTCAGAATCGGAAAATTCATAAAAGGCAACATTCTTGTTGAGAAAAGTCTACTCAACAATAGTTTGAAATGGTGTCGATTCGTACTTACCTTATAAGAAATCACTCCCTGAAATGCAATTCTACACATGCGTTAATTCACATACCTTCAAGTTCAAATTAAATATGGAGGATGTAGGTACTATTGTTTCCTGGAAATCGATTTGCTATCTGAGAACTACTAAATGCAGTTTCTCCAAAAATGAGGAAGCAGAGAATTGGAAAAACCTTAGCATAATGAATAATCTCCACAAGTGTCGGATTTTAGAACACTGTCTAAATTAGGGTCGTTTACCTTACTATTTTTGTATTTTGTCTAATATTTATTACATTCAGGTATACTATCTTCTTCTCATTTGGTAGTTTGAAAACTTATGTATCTGGTTCTAGGGTGTTCAAAAATCCCTCACTTTTCACTTGGTATATCACATATTGAAAGTTTGACTTCATCTAACTATCTCTGTGAAAACGAAGAAGCTTCGATTGATAAACAATAAATGGTAGAAGGTTACGTTTTCCACAAACCATGGCGCGGATGGCAACGATTAGAATTAAGGGAAATCCAAACTGATTCTACATCAATATTGTGTATCAAATCCATTTCATCCCGTATGATCGTACTATTTTATGGATATTATAGAAGGAAAAGGCGAAGTGTTTGGGTTCATGATACTCTCCAGTCAGTCATATAGAGTCTATTACTTTTTATCACTTCAGTTATGTTTTATGTACAAGAATATACAGTTCCTTTAGCCATTTTTCCTAGCTCGATCTGCTATGGTCCATTTTCTCTTTTTCAATTAATTTCTTTATTTTCAATATGAATTCAATAAAACAAACGAATCCACAACCTTAGACAAAAAAAACTTTTTCTTTATTTTGAATCTCTCAATACTCTCGAAGAGGGTTCTCAACTAATTCTGGAGGTCAAAAAATATACTTTTTTCCTTTACCATTTTTTCCGAATCGGCTCGGTTTAAAAGATACATCCTCTTGAAAACCCAAAAAAAAAGTTATTTTTAGTTCTCCTAATCCTGATCACAAAACAAAACCATCTTCTTCTTCTTCTTCTTCTACGTACGGTGCCCCACTGGGCTGAACTGAGGCCTCGTGACCCATTGTTCGTCCGCTTGTAGTTGGAGAGACTCAAACTCTGTGACATGCTGACAAAAATGGCACAAGCCGACAGAGAGGTGTCCCTCTCACTATAGGAGTTGTGGGTGTTTCCTAGGTGTGTCATCCTTAAGTCTTCAAGGTTGATACAGAAGAACATAATGTGTTCAACCGTTTCATCCGTGCTCCTGCACCAGCAGCACATGGAACTGCTAGTCAGTCCCATTCTATTTAAGTGTTTGTTAAACAAATGGCCAGTCATTGCTCCAGTCACTAGACTCAGTTGTTTCCTCTCAAGAGCTAAGAGTTTTTTGACCTCAGGCACAGAGGATGGTCTCTCAATGAGAAGCCTCGACTGTCTGAAACCACTTCTCATGCTCCATCTAAAGGAAAATTTCCTGTCTAGCCATCTATTGAAAAAGTTCTTGACAGATGTACGACAGATAGGCAGTGTGCAGGCCAAAACAGCATACAGTTCAGCCTGCAATATGGAACAATCCCTAGGGGGATGGACAGATTGAAACAAGGTCCCACAATTCCCACTCCAGTCCCTGTGGGCATCACAGAGCCATCGGTGAACCAAGTGGGACCTTCAGGCTGAAGAAGCCTGTTTGGTGTAGACCATAGGTCTCTGTTGGGTTCGGCAAAGTAGAAGCTGGTGCCCGCGCGGTCCCCTCTATGGGGAAGGGATGCCTTGGCATCTCTCACTATCTTAAGAGCCCTCGCGTGCCCCCTGAATAGTCTTCTGTCGCGCCATAGTCCCTGTTCCCAAACTCTAAGAGCTGTCTTCATAGCCACCTGTGTGACTTCAAGGTCCAAAGGAGGTAAGCCCAGCAGACACTCCATAGCTGCCGAAGGGGTGGATCTCAGAGCGCCTGTGATGGTTAGACATGCGTTCCTCCGACATCTAGTCATAATGAAAAAACAAAATTATTCTTTTGTTTTCTGAGAGACAAAGTCGATATTGAAATTTAATACAAGGAATAGAATTCGAATTTCGCGCCCCTCAATCAAAAAAACAGAAAACTGCTATTAAAAAGTTTTTCTGTATTGACAGTGCGTTTTCAGCGCCAACTATTTGTCAAGTTAGACAATTCCAGTTGAAGGTCTGCTCTATCTACATTCTCAACTGGAGTTTTAAGTGGCTGAGCAAAAACTGAAATCTCTCTTTCAATTTTTTTGAAGTTGCTAAATCTATTTTCGAATTCTTATGCAATTTTTTCGATGTATTTTATGCGAGGTGAATTTAAAACTTCCTCAAAATTCTACATTTCTTCCTACGAATTGGGAAAAAAGAGAAATAGTTTTTTTTTCAATGAAAACTTGAAGAGCTTCATTTTATTCTTGAATTCATTTATGTGTCCAAATAGGTTGGCTTCAGATTCAAATCGTTCAGATGAGATGTGAGGTAAAAATTGTGAATCTACCATTTTATATTCTAATTCCGTAGTAATGGACTTGACTTCGTCTTTAAGGAAAATAGAAATCTCCTTGTGTAGAGCGAATAACATTAAAAAAAGTTTAATGCAGCAGCGTCTTCCTCCCTGACCAAAAATTTGAGACATTCAAATTTTGAGGATGAAAAAGCTTCTTTAGCAACGCCTGAAACCCTCTTCTCATTCCACAGTGTAATGCACAACCATTATAATATATATTATTTTTATGTTGTGATAAACTTTTATTATTTCCCTATTTTCCATGAATTATTTTTTTATCACCATACGTTGTAGGAAACTGAGTAGCTGGAAGCATCTACAGGGTGAGTCTTAGACTCGTACAAATATTTTACGGTAGGTTCTTGAGGTCAAAAGAAAGAAGAAGAAAAAAAACTTCTTTTCTTTACCATTCTTTCCGAATCGGCTCTCTTTAAAAGATACAGTTTGTTGAAAAATATAAAAAAATGTTATTTTCAGTTCTCACAAACGGTTTTATCGAATGAAATGAATTTCGGAATATGGTTTTCGTGTGATTTGACGTTCAAAAATAAAAAATATCTGTGAAATTCGAAAAATTAGGTACTTTGACCGAATGCAACTTTTTTGTCTCTTTTTAAAAGATCCTCAGATATGTAGTGTCACAGATTCATCCTGAAGGTAATTTTGCTTTTCCAGGGGTGGCATTGTTCATTATGAAAACTTTAAAGGGCTATATCTTTTCATCAGGGCTGAATCGGAAAAAATGGTACAGAAAAAAAGTGTTTCTTTCGACCTCAAGAATCTACTGCTGAAATTTTTTTACGATTCAAAGATTCGCCCTGTATATATAAATAAATACACATTCCCCAGGTCCGTCCGTCATTGAACTGGGAATAATCTGGTCAGCCTACCATATGTAGCATCTAGTTCGGCTAAAAAATCTGAAAAGTCTCTGTCAGTCAAAGAACGATTGCCCAGCTCTAATAATGTTAGTTATGTTAACAACCATTTTTATGACATCCATTTGACGTAAAGATTTTCCACATAGCGCCTCTCGGGAAGAATACGGTGTATCAAAGGAGAGTTGATGTTGTTTTGTTTCAAAAATCCTGCAAATCCGATTTCAGTTCCGGACATACCTCTGGCACCATTTGTGACAATACAGGAACATTTATCGAATCCCCCCTAGTCCGACACCACCTTCTTCACAGCTTTAAAAATATCCATACCCTCGTACGTACCCCCTGCTACACTGAAGTCGTTTTGAATGGTTCTGATGAAAATCGCAAGCTGGCTGATATACGTGCATAGCGATAAATATTCACACTTTTCAACCGTGTCATGAAGTGTTATGGATATATAGAAGGTGCTCCACGAGTAAACGTACAAATGAAAATTCTGAGTAAAGGGAATTGAGCTGAGTTTAAAAACACCCCATATAGATGCCTTCGACACTCCGTTTCAGTTATACAGTATTTTTTTGAAGCGCCTCTCGGGAAGAATACGGTGTATCAAAGGAGAGTTGATGTTGTTTTGTTTCAAAAATCCTGCAAATCCGATTTCAGTTCCGTACATACCTCTGGCACCATTTGTGACAATACAGGAACATTTATCGAATCCCCCCTAGTCCGACACCACCTTCTTCACAGCTTTAAAAATATCCATACCCTCGTACGTACCCCCTGCTACACTGAAGTCGTTTTGAATGGTTCTGATGAAAATCACAAGCTGGCTGATATACGTGCATAGCGATAAATATTCACACTTTTCAACCGTGTCATGAAGTGTTATGGATATATAGAAGGTGCTCCACGAGTAAACGTACAAATGAAAATTCTGAGTAAAGGGCATTGAGCTGAGTTTAAAAACACCCCATATAGATGCCTTCGACACTCCGTTTCAGTTATACAGTATTTTTTTGAAATTTCTGAATAGCTGACCCGGCAAACCTAGTTTTGCCATTTAAATTATTTCTGGGGTAGATAATAATACCTAACTAAAAGGAATATTATAATAAAAAAATCTGATCTGATAATAAGAACAAAACTATGTGGAATGTTCGTAAGAAAATTCAAGGAAAATTTTCCAATGAGGAAGAATGCCAATTAAGTGGATCTCCTGACTGTATCTCAGAATCATATAACAACTTTTTAAGGAGTATAATTCCTAACATGATTCGAAAAAATATGGTTTGTAACTTTTCTTGCAATGTTAATATAAATTAATCCATGTATGTTAGACCCTTTACATCATCAGAAATCAAAGAATTAGGAAATAAGTTGAAGAATAAAATGAGTAGTGGTAGTGATGAAATTCCTATATGTATTGTTAAGCTTAGTGTAGATTCTGTCAGTGATGTTTTGTGCTGCATACTGAACAATTCACTGAGGTTTGGCATATTTCCCCACCAACTCAAATTAACCACGAAAAAACGAATTTTTAAATCAGGGGACCCAGATGAATTTGAGAATTATAGACCCATAAGTCTCTTAAATAGCTTCTCCAAAATCTTTGAGTTAGCTATGGCCACGCTTATTATAGATTATTTCAACAACTGTAATCTTTTTAGTCTTTCACAGCATAGCTATTTGAGGGGTAGGTCAGTGCAAACAGCAATCTTTCAATTTACTGCTAACATCCTGAAATTTCTAGAAGAGAATAAACTTTTCATAGATCTATCAATAGCATTTGATTGCGTAAATAGGGAGTTCTTGTTACGTAACCTTGAACAGTATGGTATAGTTGGCTCTACTCTTGCCTGGCTTGCTTCGTATCTGTCAGAGCGGTGGCAGCGGGTCAAGATAACAAAAAACAATGTAACACACTTTTCTGCGTGGTTGTCGAATGAATTTGTGTCCCTCAGGATGGTATTTTGGGGGTCCTACTGTTTCTGATAATTATTAATGATTTAGAAAAGGTAACAAATGCAATAGAAGATTCAGAACTTACCAATTATGTTGATGATACCAATGCTTTGATAGCTGGGACGGATTCTGGCTCGCTGAGGGAGAGATGTAGCTTGCTGCATGACCGCATTGAAAACTGGTTTATGAAAAACGATTTTACTATAAATAAGAAAAAAAAGCGCAATAATATTCAGTGCAAGTACTACAAAGGAGAAACCTTCAGATGTTTATCTCGGAGGCCAAAGGATTGAAACTGTCGGGAGCACCAAGTTCTTGGGAGTAATAATAGATGAATTCTTGAAGTGGAATACGCATACTGAATATCTCTTAAAAAAACTCAACAAAGTTATATTCGCATTCAGAATTATTAATAGATATGTTAATGAAAATGTAAAAAAAATTCTATACTATGCCAACTTTGAATGATTACTGAGATATGGAATAATATTCTGGGGCACAAATACATCTATGCAGTCCATATTTAGGAGCCAGAAGCGTATCCTCAGGATATTCTTGAAAATGAGGTTCAGAGACTCTTGTCGGAGTAAATTCAGGGAGCTAGGGTTGCTTACGGTACATGGTCTATACGTGCATGAATGCCTTCTCTACCTTCACAGAAATAAAAATGAATTCCTTAGAAACAATAGAAATTTCACATATAACAAAACAACAGCTACTTAATATTAGTTACCCTCAACATAAACTTACATAAACTGAAAAGAATCCATTATATATATGTATAAAGGTTTTCAACCAATTACTGGATTATATGAAAATAATAGGAAACTACAAGATATTCAAGGTGGAAACAAAGAAACTTTTAATAGATAAGGAACCATATAGTTTGGGAGATTATTTGATGTGATGGTATTTATGTATATAAGACACTATTTCATTTTGTTATTTTTTGTATCATGAAATTTAATTAATCTGAAGTAAAGAATCTATCTATCTATCTATTACTACAGAAGAAAAGACTGCGACCCACAACGAAACTGGAAGTTGACGGCGAAGAAATCGACTGGAAAAATGAAGCCAAATATTTAGGAATAACGCTTAACAAAGAACTTACTTGGAAAAGTCATATCAAACAAGCAGTCGACAAAACGAAAGCAGCGATGAATAGACTCTACCCTCTGATAGGAAGAAGAAGCCACATGTCGAACGAGACAAAATTGAAGATAATCAAAGCCGTTGCTAGGCCTCAACTGACTTATGGATCAGTTGCCTGGGGTTTCGCGGCAAAGAGCCATATAAAAAGATTTCAAGCCACTGAAAACATGCTGCTACGATGTGCAATAGATGCACCTTGGTTTGTCGGGAATAGACAGATTTATAGGGACCTAAAATGGGAAAGCATAACGGAATTCATGAACAGAAAAGCAGAGAACTTATTCGAAACATCTAAAAACCATCCGAATCAAGAACTCAGGAGACTAGTGGACTACGACCCAGAGGAAGACAAAAGGAGAATGCGAATTTACCGAAGAAGACCAAGAGATCAATAAAGAAGAGATTGAAATAAGAACATAAACTTATTGAAAAATCCAATAAAGTGTTATCCGTTAGAGTATAACCACTTAAATCCCAGCACGATATTGTGCGATAAGAAAACCGACTAAGAGATGAACGGTTTATAGGCAAATGCCCGGAACCAATATTCAAGAAGCAGTTAAGGGTTTTTAGTGGGTCTCGAGCTCAGGAGAGTGAGAATCCCCACACTTGTTCCCCCTCATAAGAGGGTGGATCGTCTGATTAGCAGATTTTCCCCCTGCTACACCAAAAAAAAAAAGTACATCGCTTCTATTCAAATCATTTTGTGAACGCTTCATTCGATGTGGAATTTAAGAGGTCAATCATTTAATATTTATTGTTTTTGTGTTTACCTATAATTGAAAGTTTATCCTGTCTTTTTATTATTTTATTCTAATGCAGGTTGATTTTGTAGCTTCTGACAACTTATCATTGAGGTTTATAATACTTTATGCAATATTTCAATATGTATTTGGACAACAAACTATTACTTCTCATTCATCAAACCTATTTTCAAAAATTAGTATCTTGAAGCCAAACCTCGAAAAGATTGTTTTTTATGCTTGTACCCAATAAAATTAAAATATTTCGGTTACCGAACACTCTGTAACGTGGGTATATTGAAACTCGATGATAATATTGAGTATTTTTCCAGAAAGGTTTTTTATTCATTTACATAAATGATTTTTTGACGAAAGAAAGCGATTCTACGGAATATTAATTGAACTGAGAATGAAACCTTCATTATTATTCATGATTATTCACAATCGCAGTCTTTCATTGAGACAGCGGACATTTCCATACGCCGGACCTGAACATCATCAACTCAACGTCTAGCCTATTCATGAAACATTGCCTGATAGTTCAGTCACCCACCGCCAGTTGCTAGGGTGAAAAATTTCAGTTTTTCGCCCCTACGTACCGGAGAAGGAACTACAGCTTATTTTGGCTTCATTTCTTTGAACTGCGTTGTTCCTCTAGGTGGTTTTAATACTAAATGATACAATTCAACAATAATGTTCTTTCAATCTCAACTAGAAAAAACAAGTCTTCCAGCTAAAAAGAAGATTAAAAACAATAATAAAATTCATATAAAATTTCATGTTTGATTGGATTATGTAAAAAATTACTTCTATTAAATTTCAAGAAAACTGGACCATATCAGTACCTATAATTCTTGATTCAATTATTGCTATAACACTTATATCGTTTTATCATGAATGTTGTAACGTGGTTTCCTCGGAGAAACTTATCTCGAGCGCCAGCAATTCTTTTCACTAAGGCCCGGTACTTTCACGTGCGAATAACTAAATTTATTCGATAAATAAGTCTTATTCTTAGGATAAGTGAAAATGCAGTCTTTTCACTTTCAGATAGTGTTATTCATCGAATATATCTGTCATTGAAACTCGTTAACAAAATTTTATTTGTCACTAGCTGACCCGGCAAACGTTGTTTTGCCATATAAATAATTTCCTTTTGTATGTTGTATTATGTATGTATCATAAAAAAAATAGAAATTAAAAATTTTGTCTAAAAAATAAAAAAAAATTTAGGGGTGGACTACCCCTAACATTTAGGGGGATGAAAAATAGATGTTGGCCGATTCTCATAGATACCGGATAAGCACAAAAAATTTCATCAAAATCGGTCAAGCCGTTTCGGAGGAGTATGGCAACGAAAACTGTGACACGAGAATTTTATATATTAGATAGATCGAATGTCGGTACGACATTATTGGTTGAATTTTCAAGATTCTGGATGTATGGTTATATTTTGTGTGATTTTCACGGAATACTTGCTTTCTAGTTGAAATTATGACAATTTCTACAATGCGGTTCCTTATTTTACATTAATCAGTGAAAAGTAGTATACCGTGTTTTCACAGGATTGTTATTCGTCCAATAATTTCATCTGAAAGCACCGAAATAACGTATCCTTCAGATAGGAAATTATTCGACAGATACTTATTGACAGTGAATAAAATTTATTCCAAGGTGAAAGTACCGGGCCTAGGAAGAATAGCAAACCTACCAGACTAGCTGCTAGTCGGAGACAGAGTTCGCTGTTATCTAGGGTGGTAGCGATAACGAAGTAGTCAAAATCAAATTATGTACCAGTTTATTCACACTTTCGGAAACTGATTATATAAACAACGGAAATATGTGAAGGTATGAAATATGAGCGAATCGATCAGCAAACATACATTCTGGAAATTCTATCCGATCACGAGCACTTTATAAAGTTTATACCGGGTACAGTGAAAATCAAAGATTGTTGAATAAACTGCTCCAACCAGAACTGACGAAATGGATACTAAGGATGACCTCGCGAAGTGAAATGACTTGCTATACGGTATCGGGATGTAATTAATTGTATTTCTCCAGAAACAAAAGAAACACAAACAGGGCGGATCTACTCGAGACTTTTATTCGCTACCCCAAGGGCTACGCTCCATGACTGATAGCGAAGAAAATGTCTATTTTGAGCGAAACTACGGGATTTCACTGACGACGAGCGGTATCTCTTATTCTCTACCCCAAGGGCTTATGCACCATGACTGATAGAAAAGAAGAGATTTCTATTTCAACACTTGACGCGGAAACGCGAACGGGGGGGTTGACGGGACTTTCTCTTCACTACCCCAAGGGCTTACGCACCATGACTGATAGCGAAGGGAAAAGTCAGACCCGTGAAACAGGGTAAAGTACGACACAAGATAACAGAAAACGATACAGTACAGCAGTGTCAAAGAAATAACCGGTGTAGGTATAATAAAGAAACTAAACGGTATAGACGGGGACCTACCTCCTTTATTCAAGGCACTCGCGGAAAAAAACGAAGAATAAAAATTAATTTCTAAGAGCACTACCTTCGTAACACAAAATTTATTCTAAAATCGTTGAACGGCTCGTCGTGCACACAATCGCAGAGACAAGAGAAAAGAGAGTAAAGAGCGTCAAGTGACAAAAGAGACTAAAAAGTAAAAAGAGAGGCCGCCGCGGGGGAAAATCTGCTTTTATAGGCAAATCCCCCTACACGTTAAAAATCTGAAAATTCCAGAATGCGACAAGAGTGAAAAACGTCGTCAGCTCCGGTTTATCGCATATCAACAACAGAAAAACGTCGATAAACGAGAAACGGTTTTTTACATTTACTCTGCCTATCGGAATTAATGCACTGAAGATTTGAAAATTAAATATTTTAAAGGGAAATGTGAAATGAAAGGATGTCCTTAAGAATAATCTGCTTCTCAAACAGTGGGGAAAGAAGAATTCAAAAATATTTCTTTTTATTATATATAGTATTACATCATTTAAAAAAGTTATTTCATGTTATCGATCACTATTATATCACCAAAAACGATTCCTATGTTTGTTCAGATTAAGGGTGATTTTGTTTTTATCTATTATCCACAGGAACAAGGGGTGATCTGGAAAGTGTTATAACATTTACAATCGACCCTGAGCTAGTTAGGGAGCTTCGTGAAGGAAATAAAGACCAGCATATGTTAGACAAAGAATTCATCAAAAACGTGGAGCAAACTGTGAGGATTTGGAACAAGAAAATGGAAAGGGTAAGCGTCATTTGGACTTTCTCTTCACCACCAGAACCATTATTTCAGAAATTGTAACGAGGTTTAGGTGCAAAGACAGGACAATCCACATTTTTCTTTTTTCTTCTTCTTATTGAGATGGGGTTAGTTACATGTAAAATTCAAAATAACAATTATTGTTTTTTATTAGGTGCAACATCTAATGATGGTTTTCTATGACGGTAATGTTACTGAGATTGTTTGTATCGGATTTTGCCTTCATGGTGTTATTACGTTTTATATGGCACATTTCCAAGAAAAGGCGCTTTTTGTAGTTTTATTCTTGGTCTAAGATTCGTATATTCTCAAAGTCGACGACTCTAAGGATCGCTTTTGTGTAGAGAAAATCTTCTGCACAGAGCTTGTGACGTTTGACCAACGTATACTAGTTGACAGTGTCTACACCTTAGTTGGTATATCAAAATTCTTTGAGGGATTCTCAGCTTATCTTTCGTGTTATGAAACAGGGATTTTGACGGTTCCAAGGTATTTCTGCTTACTTTTACATTGATGTGTTCTTTGGAGACTTTTGTGAGCTCGTTGGCTCGTTGGTTGATGAACCTGCCAGAACTGCTGGGTTTTCTGCACCAGTCTGATTTTATGGTATTATCTTATTCTCTGATCAATTTCATGTCCAGGAAGGGTGCCCATTCGGAGGTTAACAGTTGTCCTGACCACGCGCAGTCTTTGGATTTCTTAACAAAAATTAACTAATAACAATTAATATTATTGAAAATTTCTGTAGAATTAATTTCCATATCTTACTAATCCTCTGTGATACGGATTTTGTTATAAGGTAGTCAATTATCGGGATTTATGAACATAAAGAGAGGTGTTGTCTTTGAAGCTGATTAGATTTGAGTCCTTTGAAGGACAGGAATACGGGGGGGGGTCTAATAACCCCCCTAGTTCTCCTATGACCCCTAGATCGCCCATGGGACTAATAAGCTTAACCCCAACTCCTCAAAGAATCGTGAACAATTTATTCACTATTGGAGAAGAAACAGATGGTGAAAATTTTTCTCTGGCTGATTTGACCCTCTTATCAAGGGAGGTGAATAATGTGGTAGATACCTCCCAAGAAGATTTAGAACTCATTAAGGAAACAAATGATATCTCCGAGTCAATTTCGCAAATTATCAATCAAAGTATACTAAACCAAATAAAACTAAACTTGAGTTATAATACAATCACACAGAGCTGGGCTCTTTTATGGTTATAATTGAATCAAAATCTATGGGAAGTGTTCACCCAATTAACTGAAAAAATTAAATTCCTTGAACATCAAGGAATGGTACTGCAGAAAACATCAGGTGAGCTTATTTTTCGTATCTTTTTTCTGATTTTTCTCATAGCGTAGAAAACTTCCGGCTTTATATCATAGTTTTATATTAGACTATTTCAGTGAAGATTCCTGAATATTTTATTATTTTCAAATTGTTTGATATTTTGAGAAATCTGAGTATAAAACCATGTCGGAAACCTCAGATAATGAGGAAAGCGACCGATGCTGAAGAATTCAGCGACGGCGAACACGAGGAGCTTGTAAAGCTCAGGGAAGAGAATGGGCAGTTGAAAGCTCAAAATGTCAAACTGACCGAAACTGTGTCACAGTTGGTCGGTGAGATACGCCTCTTGAGAGAGGAAATGACCCGAAATAATATGCCAAAATCCCCCACTTGCGTCACAATCACAAAACCGGTAGCGGGTTCCAAAAATAATCCCTTTAAAGGAATTGTTTCACAACCCGAAACAAGGAAAAATGATACAACGTTGGCGAAGGCCCCAAACGCGCCCCCAACTAAACGCTCGCGAAAAAAAAGCTCCTCTTCTGCCGTCAAGAAGACAACGGGAGTGCCTAAAAGAGATAAAGTCCCACCCATTAAGATGATGGGTACATCAGATTGGATAGAGATCTCAAAAGCTCTCTATACCAAGAAATTCAGCTATAACCGAACCCTAGCACGACAATGTGCAAGAAGAAATTTACCGATTAAGGGATAAATGGTTTATAGGCAAATGCCCGGAACCAATAAAAAGCAGGTTAGGTTTAGTGGGTCGCGAACTCGGAAGAGTGAGTAACCCCACAGTGTTCCCTAGAAATGGGTTCCTCTGGGCGAGAGATAGGCCCCCGTGTTTTCACGGTCGCAGATTCCCCCTGCTATAAAAAAAAGCTATAACCGGGCTACTGTAGTGAAAGACGGAATCAAGATTATAGCCACAACTGTAGATGACTACAGAAAAATAACTAAATTCTTCGACCAACTTGGAAAGGAGTATTTCACATACCAGATGGAAGAGGAGATGCCGTCATTAGGCATCTTCCAATAGACACAGATCTGGAATTGATTAAAATGACCTGAAATTCCAGGGAATCGATGATGCTGAGGTGTCTGAAATGACATCAAACAAAACGAAAAAGCCGATACTATTATATCTGGTTAAAACCCAAAAACAGGAGATATTCGACATCCAACGACTCTACAACCTTTGTATTACAGTCGAACCAAAAAAGAAAGCAGAAAGTCCAAGCCAATGCTTCAGATGCCAAAGGTACGGACACGCACAAAATAAATGCTCCTTCCCGTGGAGATGTGTCAAGTGTTCGGGAAACCATAGCAGCAAGGATTGTGAACTCACCAGGAAAGGTGAAGAAAGAAACGCTACATGCGTTTTATGTGGTGAAGAAGGCCATCCAGCAAGCTACAAGGGATGTAGCGAATTTAAGCTGGTGACCAGAAAGAAGAGAACCGGCCAAAAACGGACAAAACAGAAAAAGCTGCGAATAAAGCAACACCTGCACGAAAAGTTCAGGAAACTAATAACCAAACCTGCAAAACTGGAAAAGAAGAAAGAAACTTCTACGCCTATGCAGAAGAAAGAAGAACAAAAGAAGACCCAATTAAAACCGACTGTAAATAGTCAACCAGAAAAAAGAACAATATCTGAACCAGCCGATGATCTAGATATCTTCACGGAAAAAATGTTCAACAAGATAATGTTGAAATTTGAAAGAGAAATGGAGAAAAAACTCCAAGCATTATTCAGTAAACTGAATTAATGGACGGATATTAGGAAGAAATCCCTCAAGATAATCTCGTGGAACATAAATAATAATAATAATAATTGCCAAGATGCTTCACCAAGAATTGGCACTAAAACACCAACTTCTAAGTTCGAAAAAGGTTCCTTATTACAATTACCATCCGGATGCTGTATTGGAAAATGAACATCACAAGCTATACTGGGATCGAACGGTTCTCACAGACCGGAAAATAACCCACAATAGACCAGAACTCATATTGCAAGGATGAGGACAGAGAACTATTCATCGATGTGGCGATTCCAAATAATAACAATCTTCTAGATAGGCAAACTGAAAAAATTTCAAAGTACAGAGATCTCGAGGAGCAAACCAGGAGACAGTGGAAGCTGAAAGATGTCAAGACCATCCCTATTGTCATATCATCTACAGGCCTGACACCGAATAAACTACTAGAGAACTTGAGGAAACTTCAGCTGGACGAAAATATCTATAGAGTCATGCAGAAGGCGGTACTACTGGGAACGGCGAGAACTGTACGCAAGTACATGGGAAATTCAGAGGAACACCGTCTGCTCCGACAGGAAGTGCGGGTGGAGCAGGAATCCAACCCCGACCACCACCACGAGCCCGAAAACCTGGAAAGGGCTCCAACAGAGCTTAATCCTTTTGATAGCTGAGATATAGGGATAGGTTAATTTTCCTCTGGAGAGGAGTGTGAAAGCCGCAAGGCTAAAGTCATAATAACTTTATTGTTCGGAAAGCCGAGATAGAAGAAATAATATCAGAGAGACAACCTGATATTATAGCCCTACAGGAAACAAGAATAAACCGGAAGAGACGACTGAATTTCATGAATTATGAAACATATAGATGTGACAGAACTACAAACACCGGAGGAGGAGTAGCAATATTGGTGAGAACAAATTTGAAACACTATTTCAAAAGTAGATCCGACGAAACACAAGGAGAAACAGAAACAGTGACGATTGTTGCCGAATTGAATCGTCAAAGAGTCGAAATTACTTCGGCGTATAAGCGACCACCAAACAATTTATTGGAAGAGGAGATAAAAAACATATTGAAGGGACAAACCCGAAAATCTGCATCAGGGATTTCAACTGTAAATCCCCATTATGGAACAGCAGAGCAGAGAATAGAAATGGCAAAAAACTCAAGGATTTCGCTGAAAAACAAAATGCCATAGTGATTGGACCAGAGTTACCGACATATCTTGCTTTTGGTATAGGAATACCAGATGTAATAGATATCGCGATATTGAAGAATATAACTCAATAATTCTCTATTGAAACTTTGGAAGATGGAACCTCAAACCACAATCCCATCGAATTGACAATTGGAGAAGAACAAAGAGAAAAACTGATGGAAATAAGAGAATATACCAATTGAGCTGAATACAGCCATTTAATACAATCGGAAATAACAGAAATTCCAACAATAAGCACTCCAGAGGATCTGGAATGTGCGGTTGATAAACTGGAAGAGATTATATTGAAAGCTTGAAAAAAAAGCACGAAAAGAGTGAAGAGACCAGCACCAAGTCATCCGCATGGCGATGCGCCTAAAGAAGTAAAAAACCTTATACGAGAAAATCGAAGACTCAGAAGAATATATCGGATGAATAAAAATGATCTGAATAGAAGGAACCTCAACCGCCATAGCCAAGTTCTGAAAAATGCCCTGAAGCATGCAGATGCAGATGGAACAAAAGGGTTCAAGAACTGAATACAATCGATCATTCTGCATGGAGAATGCAAAAAACCTACGAGGAGAAAAGACTAAAATTCCACCCCTACACGGAGAAAGGGGAATGGCGTATACTAATACTGATAAGGCAGATGCATTGGCGGTCTCGATCGAACGAGAATCGAGAATAAATTACAGGATAGACGACGACAATGAAGATTTGAAAGAACTGTCGCCAGAGCTTTCGACAGAGTATGGCATGAAGGATTAATATATAAGATGAGATGTGCTGGATATTCGATCAAAATATGCAAGTTGATCCGGAATTATCTCAAAAATAGAAGAGAAACTCCACACCAGGAGAGGGTGGTTCGTCTGATTTGCAGATTTTCCTCCTGCTACACCAAAAAAAAAGATCCCATTGCATTTCTACTAGAGCAAAAAATTTTCGAAAAAACAGATTTCCCAAACCTCTTAATCTACTGATTTTTCCCATATATTCCGACGAACCATTTTTGGGTTCAAGTTGTTGGGGTTGTCCCCAGTTTTAGATGGGCCGGGCACGTCCAGCGTATGCCCGAAAATAGACTTCCTAAATGCGTCTTGTAAGGAGAGCTGGTGTGCGGGCAGAGAAGTCAAGGCGGGCAGCTAAAGAGATATAAAGACTCTCTTCATGAGAAACTTAAACTCTTAAATGTACAGAATGACTGGGAGGCTCTGGCAGAGGATAGATCGCAATGGAGACGTGTTGTGAATAGCTACAGCGCGGAATCGGCCAGACGTCGAAATCCATCAGCGCAAGGAAATTTTGAATGTCCTGAATGTGGCAGAGTGATCACCTCGAGAATAGGTCTTTTCAGTCATCGAAGGACTCACCGAAGATAGGATCTGTGTGGGAGTTTCAACTCTATCTTCTATCATATAATAAAATGTAATCCTTCTGTGTAACGTTTTATACTCGTCATCGAGTTACAGCAATATATATATATATATATATATATATATATATATATATATATATATATATATATATACATATATATATATATATATATATATATATATATATATATATATATATATATATATATATATATATGTATATATATATGTATATATATATATATATGTATGTCAATCCTACATTTCGGGGACGAAAAAATCCGAGGATCCTACACTTTGGACCCAGAGCCTACAGTTCGGGGACGTCCCCAAAGTGTAAGTCATATTCTTGGTCAACTTATCGTACACTTTGGGTACAAAGTCCCCAAAGTGTAGCATCTTTAAATATCCTACACTTTGGGTACACTTTGTTAGTTTGTTAGTGCTACAGTTTCGGTACATCTGAAATATCAAAATATTCTTCGATTTCCTTTATATGGATTGAATTCAAACTTTCTCAAAAATAAATTCAAAGTGCTCTAATAATTGATACTTACATCATTCATACCATATAGTAAAAGGCTATTTTAATTTTTTTGGTCGGAAAAACTTATATCAATCGTTTGTTGGATTCGCGAAAGGTGGGGGAAGGGGGTGAATATTCAAATGATCTTATAACGAATCGTAGTTTATCAGATGACGAAAGTTATTGTCCGTTGTCAAACCGAAATATTACGACAATTATCGACTGTATTCTTTGAAAAAACGCTCATAATTTAGAGATGATATGGAAGTTCCACTTTTATTACGGAATTAGTTTTATCAAGGATACTCCTTCGCATTTAATTAATATGAGTTTGGGCTTTTGGGGTAGGGGGGAATATTTTCAAGATATTACAAATGTGCCGCGATTTGATATACAGGGTGTCTGTAAACAAATGCGAAGGACTTAGAGAGATGATTTCTCGATGAAAATAAGAAGGGGTAGTTCCTATATAATTTTTTTTCGAAATCGACCTCCCTTCCAAGATACAGCCTTTGGAAGGCGATGACGAGTTGACAGTTTTTAATTTTTTTGCGGGTTCTGAAAAACACTGAGTCATAAAACATTACAAAATATATTATGTACTGAGTGGATGTTACTCACACAATTGATTTCCCCCGAACGTCAATATTTGAGTTTATGAAAGTCGAGTTATCAAAGTTCACATATAATTCGCCTATTTTGGCGGATTCTATCCGCTAGTAGTAAGAAACTGAATAAAACAATTTCGAAAACAGCTAATTTCGGTACTGATGTTTGTACGATTCAATAAATCATACCGTTAGTTCCATTGTCGGGGCGACTGCTAAAAAATTAATATAAGTATATGCACAGCCCTCTTAACAAGGGCTGTGGTATATGATATGTATATACTCTCATATCGGAATAATATGGATTTAATGCTCTGATTGCTACATAACATTAACAGATCATTCGAAAGAAAATTGTGCATTTATAAATAAATATACATAACATGCTCATTCACAATGATACATATCACAGATAATACGAAATAGATATACCATATACTTTTCATGAAAAACATTACAAATTAATGTATATGATACATGAACATTATATTATGTTTCATATGTATCATGTGAAGTGAGCACGTTATGTATAAATATTTATTTATAAATCCACAGTTGTATTTCAAATGTTCTGTTTACGTTATGTAGCACCCTTCTGCATGTAACATGTTGGTTTGCTGGGGTTGCAATATGTATGACACGTTGATGTTATGCAATTGTGTTTGCTGGGAAACGACTTGCTGAATTGATGAAACCTTAATACGTTGCTCCTTGTTAGTAACAAACAAACAACAATAATGAATGACAATTGGCCTACTGTCAAATTCCTGCATCCATCGACCGCCTTCCCCTTGCATAACAAGAAATGAAATGGTGATATAGAGATGACGAGATATAGAAGTATATATATCTCGTTCACTTTCAACAAGATTCAGCTTCACCTCATTACTTTCATCCAGTGAGGTCAAGGGGTAGGGGATTTACGGGGAGAGTATCGAAATCCATACGATCTGCGGTAAGGTGAACTTTATCTCAAAGTTGACCTGAGGTGAATACCTGATTGATTGGGTTGCAATTGTTATTATCATCCCCTTAGGAAAAGAAACTATATCCGCCCTTGAGTGAGGCAATGGTATTTCCAAGAGAAATGGATTGTTAGAGAACGGCCAATAGAATTGCCACTACGCTGCCCAGACTTGACACCTTCTGACTGTTTTTCCTCTACTCTTTCAAAGTAGATGCGATGTAGAAGAATTGAAAGTAAACTGGACAACGCATGTTGAGAAATTCAAGTTGAAGTTTTTCAGAACATTAGGCATGAATTTGAAAATTTTAGGTTATATTTCTGTACAAAATTATGGACAACATATTGAAAAACTTTTATCCCTAATAGCACACAACGTCCATGGGACATACAGTTCATGTCCATTCAACGTCGGAACGTCCATGGACTTGATTTGTATTTGATCCGTTTCCGGACAGTTTTAGGACGTCCACGATATATATCCATTGTTAGTCCGATTTATGTACAATGTCCGTATCGGATATCCATTGGATGCCCGTGATGGACATAATACGGACTATATGACATATGTCCGAATCATATAGTTCCAAAATAGTCCCTGACTGACTTAATACAGGCAATGCCAAAAATATGTCCTTACTGGATATCCAAAGGTGTCTGTGATGAACATAGTACGGACCATATAACTTATACATATGTATATATTACATGGTCCGTATAACATCCATCACGGATACCTAGTGAATATCCGGTAGGGACATCTTTTGAATGTCCTCACTGGATATTCACTAGGAGTCCGTAATGGACGTTATATGGACCAAATAACATGTATATATTACATGGTCCGTATAACGTCCATGACGGACACCTATTGGATATCCGGTAGGGACATCTTTTGAATGTCCTCACCGGATATTCACTAGGAGTCCGTAATGGACGTTATATGGACCAAATAACATATATATGTTACATGGTCCGTATAACGTCCATCACGGACACCTAGTGGATATCCGGTAGGGACATCTTTTGAATGTCCATACCGGATATTCACTAGGAGTCCGTAATGGACGTAATATGGACCAAATAACATGTATATATCACATGGTCCGTATAACGTCCATGAAGGACACCTATTGGATATCCGGTAGGGACATCTTTTGAATGTCCATACTGGATATTCACTAGGAGTTCGCAAGGGACGTAATATGGACCAAATAACATGAATATGTTACATGGTCCGTATAACGTCCATCACGGACACCTAGTGGATATCCGGTGGGGACATCTTTTGAATGTCCATACCGGAAATTCACTAGAAGTCCGTAATGGACGTAATATGGACCAAATAACATGTATATATCACATGGTCCGTATAACGTCCATGACGGACACCTATTGGATATCCGGTAGGGACATCTTTTGAATGTTCATACCGGATATTCACTAGGAGTTCGTAATGGACGTAATATGGACCAAATTACATATACACATTACATGGTCCGTATAACGTCCATCACGGATACCTTGTGGATATCCGGTAGGGACATCTTTTGAATGTCCGGATTTTCACTAGGAGTCCGTAATATGGACCAAATAATACATACATGTATATCAATGAACACCAAAATTTTATATTATTTTTCACTAAACTCCATTTTTCCGCTTTGTAGTATATGAATATCTTATGAATATTATATTATGTATAACGTTATGATGAACGAAGACTAAATACTTGAGTAATTACTATTATAAAATAATCAATGTTTGAGTTTTAAGACTTTAGTTTTTATTATATGGTATTTCTGTATTAATCGACTACTATTCCATAAATCAGTTAACAATATAATGAATATGTTCCTACAAGTAGGTATATCGTATAGGACGGTTGCAGCGAAGACTCAGTAATGCGATGTCCCCACATACTCGCGGGTTCGAATCCGGGCCAAGTGTAAAAACTTTCTAGTAAGTATGGATGGAAAAGAGAACACAGAAAATACCATCTGCGTCTGAGTGTAAGACATTGGGTTCTAGGACATTGAAATTCTAATAGATAGGAGGATAGCCAACGTCGTGGTAAATTTTTGTACCGTTGAGATAGCTAATGATGGTCCCAACGGGATATCCATTGGACGTCCGCGATGGACGTCCGAATTCCGTTCAAAGTTGTGACATTTGTACGTCCCTCGGATGTCCATAGAATGTCCATTGTACCAGAAATGGACGTCCCATGGATGTCAGTAATGTCCGAAGAGAACGTCCTATGGATGTCCATAGGACTATTTTGTGCTATTAGGGATACTTAGTGGAAGTTTTTCATTTATTTCATGTCTTATTGCAACTCTTGCTACGGTTACTATTGTACGGTTGTTTTTTTTTGATTTTTCGGATGTACTGGCTCAGCGTAGAGAATTTTTGAAAAAGTCATGATATCTTATCTTCAAAATAAGTAACTCAACACGCATTCTAGATTATAGATTTTAGGGTAGGCTGTAATCACGCTCGCAGGGTTGATAAAAATTGATTGGAACCGACCGTATAAAATACCCGTACCCCTACTCTACTAAAAAGATTTTGAGCGAGATCCGATATTGCTGGTGTTACTGGCCCCTTTAGAATAACAATAGAACCGCTTTTTTGTTGTTGAAATATCAACGTCGCTGGGCCGTAATTGCTTCATTCATATTCTGGAAACGGGTTCGTGTTCGAATACCCAGTGATCATTGAAATTTTTCTATGCTCGCTAGGCGCTCGGCAGCGCCCCATACTCTACCTCGCGTCCCCGACAAATAGGTGCTCCAAACACACGATTTTTTTTTTCGAACGAAAATGGGGCTCAACATCTGTGTTCCCCACTGAGCCCTGCGCATAAATTTTTTGAAGCCCTAGCACACTAGGACCCTGGGTTACACACAGCCTGGTACCCCCGGAGGGTAACATACGAGTCCGCAGCAGTGAAATCATGGGATAATAACGTTACATTATAATTAATAATTCGTTAATTTTTCTTCTGATTGTATATTTTCATTTCGAGAAAGGTATTTCTTCGAATTTATTATGTTCTCAGAATGTGGTAGAGGATGGCAATTTTTTTCACCTATTCCTCTGAAGCTTACCTTCTGAAATAACAATTCGACTAGACCTTACATTACGGACAGTGATCGATTTTGTTGGTAATTTTTTTATACATCCAATTTTTTATAAGAAATCGATTGGTACCAGTTTCAACTTCGGCAAGCTCGTAGTTTAGGCGGTTACTTGATCTCGATTTTTTTAATGTTTCTCTCGCTTAAATTCAAAAATTTCTGTGAAAATGTTGAAATTTGAGTTATAATGCTATTGTCATAGAAGTACCTATACGGAACTAGCAGGTCGGGGGATACAAGATTTCCGGAATTTCGTGAATACCGAGGATAAAAACCACTATTCTCCACTATAAGCAATTAGTATCATTCTAATAATATATCGACTCAATTAATGCTACGTTGCTACTACTATAAGGCCCGGTTGTTCAGTTGAGGATTAGGCCGAGTTTTAAGATAATCCTAAATTAACTTGACAGAACTGACTTGGAATGTCAAAATTAATCTAGGATAAACTTTAATCCCGAACTGAACAACTGGGCCTATACATATAGAGTTTCGGATTTTGCGAGAATCTACTACTTTTTCTTCAAAACAACAACTACGCTGAATTAAATGTGATTGACTGTTAGCGACACCATCAACCAATATCAACCATCTAAATTCTGTAGTCCATACAATTTTTTTTGAACTCTCATTATACTATGTAGCAGTCTGAGTCTGATACTGAAATCCGTCATTTAACAAAATGAGTTGTCAGCTATCGATCTATTAATTAAATCGTTCTATAATTGGTCCTAAATTGACAGTCGTATTGTGAACAACGATATGCAGCGGATTATCTAAACAAGAATAAGAAATAAATTCTGAAATGTTTTGGATGATGAGGCTAATTGAATCTTATTCGTATCATTTGTTGAACTTCATTATTCTGAATATCTTTCCTTCAATGAATGAAAATATAATATCCACACACATAATATTTATATGAGAAAATTTTCGCAAGAGTTTCAATGAAATCTGAAAATTTTCATCATTCTGGACATCAATAATTCTCGAATCATCCATAGAATAAATTCAATTTTATCCAATATAACACGCAAAACGAAATGTTATTCGAACATTTCGAACTCGGCATCTTGAGCAATTCGTTCCTAAAACGCCCGAATCAGGTAGAAAATTTTGAACCCTTCATATCAGCATAAGCACGTGTTTTGCAGTAAACAGATGCCGATTTCATTTTCAACGGGCAATGTAACCAGGGTCGGCGTTGGGTAATAAAGGGATGAACGTTTCTTACAACAAGAAGAATTTGAATTTTCATATGACAGTGAGGGCATTTGTTTCAACATTTTCAGAGTACAAGAAGTATACAGGGTGTTTCACGAGTAAACAGATAAATGAAAACCGTGAATAGAGGGAATTGAGCTGTTTTCAGAATCATCCCATATACAGGGTGTCCCAAAACTAGTGAATCAAGCGTCACACCACGATAGAGTAAACCAAATATTATATTATCGAATGACACCAACATTAGTTCAACGAAAATGTACCGTTTTTAAAATAATTAGGATTTTACTAAAATACCTAAAGCTGCCGATTTTCGAATTATTTTTCTAAATAACAGGGCCAGTTTGTGAAAAAGGATATCATTTTAAATTATATTGAACTAAGATTATAGTTTTATTTCCCTTAATTGAAATTATTCTGAGTAGTTAATCGATAACCATAACCTAAGTAAATTAAGTATTTTCTACATGATTTTTGATACTCAGAATAAACCCCTCTATAGGGGTGATAATATGGGAGGAAAACGCTATCCTTAATCACAAATTGGCCTTGTGATTGAAAAAATAGTTCGATAATCGGCAACTTCAGGTTAGGTTTTTTTTAGAAACGGTACATTTTCGCTCAACTAATGTTGGTGTCATTCGATAGTATTTGATCTACTCTATGGTGGTTTGACGTTTAATTCTCTAGTTTTGGGACACCCTGCATATAGGTGCCTTCGGTTCTTCGGGGTTTCCTGAAATTTCTCGAATATCCGTTCGGCTATAACACTTGAAATTCTCGATCAAGTCGACTGAAAATTTATATTTATCCTTGAGCTGTTAATTTCATTGAAACAGAGCATTAAAAGTCGAAAAACACCAGGACCGGGCTCAGTGAGGCTTTATTTCACTTCAAACTCATAAAAACACCGTGTATGTAGTTTTTAATCATAATTTTAACTTTTTCTTTATTTGCATTATTATTGTCTCAAAATGAATTAATTATTGGGTTGCCCCACCTGTTGATCATGTTCTAGAAATAATTGTTTTGGTCAGACGCCTTTAAGGAATATAAGGAATATAGCACTTCATGAAAATGTATTTAGAAATTCTTAATTGAATTTTTTTTTTAAGAATATTCTGTTGAATGTGTTCAACAATTGTATCATATTCGGTCTTCAAAATGGTCATTCACAATGATAAAATGTTTCAAAATTGATAATACCCAAATATAGATGGAAAAACTACGCTATCTTGAAACTAAAAATTAAAACTTGATCTTCAGAATTAATCCTTTTTTCTATGGACAACTAGTTGTGTGAATGAAAACAAAGAAAGAAATCGCGGCGTGTCAGATCTCGAGATCTAGCAGTCCAATGTTGGGGTCCTACCCTTCTAATGAAATGACCTGAAATACTGATAAATACTTTTGCTCTGCGAGAATATCATCAATGTTTCAAGAAAAAATTGTAATAAGACCAGACCAATCATTAGATTTCCATAGATCTAATAATGACTATAACGGAATCAGTGAAGAATTCGAAACTGCCTTTATCATACTTATTCGACGTCCCAATTATAACGTTCACTAAAAGACCAAATGAGATGAAAATCAATTCGGAAAATTACTTCAGGTCCACGTTGTCCATAAAAAGCGATTCATTTCATGATGGCGTAGTTTTTTATTGCTATTTTTGTTCATTATCAATAATAAAGCTTATTATCACTGTAAATGATTTATCTGAATAACCAGATATGCTATGAATATCAAAAACAAATGCGAGACATTTATTGAGAACGAAAAAAGTCAGTTGAACATTTCCAATTCCATTTTTAAATTTCCACATTTGATTGGCGATCATATTCATCACATGAATGTGAAGTCAATATGCAGCGCGGTTTTTTCAAGAGGCATTTCACCACCAAACAATTATTCATTGAAAATAATCCACCGATAGGGCATAACAAAGTTTAAGATACCTGAAAAATTCTAAATTATGACGAAAAACTACAAACAGGGTGTTTTTCATGAGTTTAAATTTGAATATAGCCTCAATGAGTCCGGTCCTGTGTTCGTGAACTTTTAATGTTCTGTTTTATTGAAACTTACAAGTTTAAGCGGATAATGAATTTTTAGCCGAATCCAACTAAAATATTTGGAGTTATAGCCGAACGAAAATTCGGACAATTTGAATAAACTCTTCTGTTTGTCGGAAACGGAATAAGTACCTAACACACACATATGAGGTGTTTTTGAACTCAGCTCAACGCCCTCTATTCACGGTTTTCGTTTGTCCGTTTACTTGTGAAACATCCTGTATACTGAAAAATTGCAAAAGACTGCTCGAGCAATTAAGAAATGCCATTAAATCAAGGAGTTTCTTTTGATCCGCTTTGATGAAAAATGTCAATATCCAGTTATTATTATTATTTGGGGTGATTAATTGAAAAATGCGCATAAGAATAGGCTAAATGAACGAAACCGAAACGCTTCTACTTCTAAATCACCCATATGTATATTTATTATGGATGTATCGTTCTTCATAATCAAGGTACAGGGTTATATACGTAATCTCCCCATTTTTTTAAATTAATCATAATTTCTACCCCACACGTTTTTTCAATATTTGATTCGAATAGATATTGTTTATCCACATAAAATAAAAGAAGTCTTATTTCAAGTTGGGCCTCAATAAAATTAATGTGTAGATTTTGAGTCGAAACAACACAAAATTAATTATTTTATGTGCAAATTGGAGAGATCTGAAAAAATGAGCCGAAAAAATGAATTGCATAACATGAAAAATATGTTCAAATCACAAGAATTGTTAAAAATGGTAGGCATCAAGTTAGGATAGAAGAGTCTTGTTTGTTATTTATCTGGAAAACATGTACCGACCTGTATATTTAAAACTCAGAGATTGATATCCTCAATTTGTTCGCAATATTTATGAAACCCCCTGTATAAAGTTTTAGAGATGAGAAAGTGTGAAGGATCGATAGTTTAACAACGGATTTCACAAAACTTTGAGACTAAATCAACGATTTCACAGTAACTCAATTTCCAGAATTCCACTGAAACCTTTTTATTTTCGAATAGAAATAGAAACTGAGATTCATGGATTCGGAGTATATAGATAGATCATAATTTGATGAGAGAAATATTTATTCTCCGATCACGTTTTTTGAAACCAGATTAATCGAACCAATCCTAAAAAGCCAGTATTTTCGCTGAAATATCAATAATAGTTGAAAGATCCGGGACCTTCTAAAATCGATATTTCACATCGTAATATTGACGCCTCCGTGGCCGTGATGGCCTAGTTGCTCAATTCTATTCTAACAGCAGTGATTCTTCAATATTTTTCTTAGTAACGATCGGGAGCGCCGATGGCCTCATACCAGGGTAATATGGGAGCTGCAAACAGGCGACTTTTTTCGACCGAAAATGGAACTCAACACAACAATGGAACCATATTCCGAAATGAATTTCATTCAATAAAACCGTTTGTGAGATAGAATTAAAACTATAATTTTTTATGGTTTTTCAACAGCTTGTATCTTTTAAACCGAGCCGATTCAGAAAGAATAGTACAGGAAAAAGTTTTTCTTCTGACCTTAAGAATCTACTGTTGAAATATTTTTACGAGTCAAAGACTTGCCCTGTATAGTTATGTGTTACACAATTGTCTCATATTATTTCTGTTGATTCGTGAAATTTCATTCACAATGGCAACTTCTAAAATATGTCCAACGCGATTAATGTCTAATTACTGAATCTGTTCATGTTCATGCGGTAACTGTCATAAGTCATATCCTAAACAGCAAAATTTTATATTATTAATGCATTTGATTGTTTTTATCTGAATGATATTTCTCGAAAACTTTCACGTTTCATATTCAATCATAAGATATTTCAGTCATGTTAATATGAATATGTACATTCAATTTTTCGAACTTTGTCTGATATCAAAAATTCATAAGAGAATAAGACCTTATATGGGACAACTTTGAGTGGTACCACGTGGCACGTACCTACTGAAGCCTAATTAAAGTTCTTTCTAAAAAGCGAAAGAATTAATTATTCCAAATGAGGATAAATGACTCCAGCCCTGGAATATTGAAATAATTCATATCTCGGAATGTATCAATAATAACCTCCCAACTTTCATAAAATTCCGTCGATAAGTTTGTCTTGAATGATGTAAATGATGTTGTCAGTATTTTCATGGATTCAGAGGCGGTTCTACGAGTGATTTAAGGGAGGGGGGAATATGCTTAGAATGAAGAATCAAATCATAAGTATTCTATGTTCTGATGGAATAAGTGATTGAAGGGGGGAAGCTTCGAAATTCTGTAGGGTTTTTGTTGTATTTCTTTGTAAATGTAACTTAAAGGGGGGGGGGGGGACATATACCCGCCTATAGTCTCTTCTCTACTCGCATATTGAACTGATGAGGCTGATACTAATGAAAATCCATAATTAAACTATGAACTAAATTACATGATTTTCACTAGGCTACGCATTCCAATAAAATTAATAAAAGTGATTGTATAAGACGTTATTTCACTCGTAAACGTACAGCGCCCACTTCCACTTTCTAATGGCAAAAACAGACGTAGGCACCGAAAAAGATACACTACATCCGTAAAACTGTGCGCTCTTTGTTTGTTTCCGGTACCCCGAAAATGTGTTTAGGCCATAAAAATGCCGTGCAAACACTCAATCCACAAGGTCTTTCTAATGTCGAATGTGTTGTACCAATGGAGGCTACCCTCCATAGTTGTACCTATGTCTGTTCTTGCCATAAAAGAGAGTTGAAGTGCTGCCATGAACGTGAAGTTATAAAATTGACCTTTTCAGGCAGACTAATCGAACTCACGACCTGTCGATTACCGATCAAGCTCTTTTGACGGGTAATCAAGAAGTCGGGGGTTCAATTCCCGCCCGTCCAGAAACTTTTTTGTTTTCAGTAATTTGTCTGCACTCCCTCACAGACATTAATTCCCTCATGGAATGAATGGAATTTCCATATCAACGTCAATAATATATTTACGGTTGAAGGGGGTGAAAAATTGTGGTGAAACGGGAGATGAAAAGCAAGAAAACAACATTTCAATTTGTCCGTCATAATTTTGCTTCAACTGATACTTTTTCAGAATCTTAAAATATATAACCTACCCGCATTCTCAGCCAAATGTCAACGCAGGGAAAAATCACCATGGAAATCATCAAATACCACCGTGATCTGATTACATAATTCATTCCTTACAACTGTGTGCACAATTACTATACTTCATACATTTTGGGGACGTTTTGCACCGTATAAGCTGTATAAGTTGTATAAGTCGTATAAAGTGTATAAGTTATACGCGTCCCCAAACTGTAGGATTGACATACATATATATATATATATATATATATATTTGTCCAATAGACGTTTCCAGTCCCGATACGTTTCTAAGGCGACCTGAGACCCACATGATCCGAATGTTTTCTTCGAGTATATATGATGAAATAACGTTAATGAGAATTATAACTCCTTAGGCACACTTAGAGGGGAAAAGAATTCCTTCATTTGAAAAAGTAGCATAATCGATAATATTTTCCAAACCCGAGACATTGCACCAACTTTACAATCCCACATATACTCCAGCGGTAAATATGGCCAACGTTCACGATCCCGGCGCTGTTGCCAGTCTGACGGGACTGGAGCCGACAATTTCGATGCATAAAATGACGCGAAAAAGTAGGTGTTACGGTAGAAATTCATATATGTGTGAGTTTGTTGAGAAAGAAGTATTGTCTCAATATTCTAATGAAGCAAATTCCTTTTTAACAGATTCTTCCCAAATTTTGATCCATTAATAACATAACCTTGAGAGGCTGTATACATAAAATGATTGTAATAAAAAATGAAAAATTAATTTTTAGCTTCCTTCTGAAATTTACAAGGGGGTTCCTGAAATTCGTGCAAGTACTCCAACTATCATAAAAATAAGACAAAAATCAACAAAATTTATTGAAACACTGTTTACAAAAATTGAGATCTAGAGAGAGAAATATGAATTATTTTATTTTTCCAGAGCCAGACTCATCACACCTAATTCAACGTGTTCAGTTTCATCATATCATCCTGTATGTCGAATTGAAAATAATTGTTTCGCTTTCCAAGAAGTCCGTGCCAAGCCCAGAATTCCCCCTCTAATGTATTTTCCAAATTGAAATAAAAAACAGAAAAATCTAATTCATTCCTATAAATATCGCGTCAATGAATAGGTATGAGATGTGAAATATTCCAAAACAAACTTTAAAACGACTAGAATAATCGCAATAGTTTTCCTCGATAGGTACAATCATTCATTAATGCGATAGACTGAAATGAAATAACACAAACAAAAATGAGAAAATTGATTACTGACGTTCAAATTCCGTTAATATTATTTTGAAAGTTTTGCGAAATGAGAACCGTTTGTTTGTACACATCTGTCACGTTGAATTCTCCGATGAGATAAAGCCTTCCGATCCGTTTTGCCATTGTTTCTTAATGGATCACAAAAATTCATCATTCAATTGAATGCATTCAATTGGTTTCTCGTCGTCTGGATATCCTCCTCATAAACCTCCTTCAATTTTACCCACAAAGAATTGTATAGAAGGTTCAGATCTGGTAATCTATAAGGTCATTGTTCCCAGTTGGGCCTCCTGGACCAATTCATTAAATTGGATAGGTATTGTCCAGGCCATTCCTTACTTCGAAAATGTATTTCTCCGATTTTTATGCCCTGTGGCATGCCAGGAGAAATATTTTGTGGAAAGTTAATATTATGCAAATGCGAAGGACTAAGGGAGATGATTCCTCGATGAAAATAAGCAGGGGTAGTTCCTATAAATTTTTTTTGAAATGGACCTCCCATCAAAGATACAGCCTTTGGAAGGCGATGACGAGTTTATAGTTTTTGATTTTTTTACGGGTTCTAAAAAACACTGAGTCATAAACTATACATAATATGAAGCACTAAGTATATATTATTACTCACACAATTTTTTAGATCTCATAACTTCATTATTAAGGGTTGAACATAACAACCCTTTATGATTTTCCTTCAAAAATTGTTTTCGTAGGATAGATATTCAAAAACCAAAATTCTCTTATGGATTTCTATTCGTTTCGGGAGAAAGAAATCGCCTGCAAAGTTTCGATACAGTCCATTTATACTGTTCATTCCATTTCGTCGTAAAAGTGTTTCGTAGAATGAATATTCTGAGATATTGTATATCTATGACGGGAGATAAAGATGTTCTATGAATCTTTCTGAAGGTTAAATTACTAATTTCCGGAAGAAAATCATATCCCTAATATTTAAATTTAACAAATTGAAATTTCTTTCGACCAATGAGCATAATTGACAACAGTACTTTTCATTTTATTTCAGATACAATAACGCAAAACTATAATGAATGTTCGAAATGACTACCTCTCGCTAAAATATATGCATCAACTCTCTGTCTCGTAGACCTTCGTATTCTTTCGAATATCCCGGTAGTATTTCTTATGGATTCACACGATGATACTATTCGATCTCTGGAGTATTAAACGCATGATCTTCAGTGAATTGAGCATCATCATCACTGCAGATTCTCATATACAAAGAAGGTTTGTGATTGGCCATACAATTTGAAAAATTCAAGGTTGAATATTATCTCCAAGCTCTAAACATTCTACATACTGCATGTGGAGAGGAAACTCTTGTATACTGCGCTTTGCAATTGAATACTGTTGAAAAATTAATTTTCGACTGTCAAGGTTGAAGTCCAATTGATTATTGGTTTATACAGCGTACCCACTTTTAAAAGGGCCAAACTTCATGATGAGATCATACAAGTGATTAGGAACGAAAAATGTCATATAACACATAATCGAAATGTTATCGGTTATTCTTTAATATAACATTTTTTGATTTCACGAAATATTCCAAGTTTTTCTAATGGTATCAATCACACTACAGTTATCTCGTAGCCTAATTAAATTTGACCACATATCTGGAAACAGCAATAAATCTGCCACATGATAAGAATTCGTGTGTACGAAAAACTTTCTTATTGCGGGCTTGGTAAGGGGATGGGATGAATATCACGGTTCTGAAGTGAACAAAATTAAGCCTATTTTTCCAATTTTTCAATGAGAAATCATTGATTATGGATATGTTTTATTTTCAACAAAAAATACCCCATTTAGATTGCTTCCGAATGATATATAAGCTTTTATTCTTGCTGCTAGTCTTCTTCCATTATATTTATTTATTACATAATTGTTTCCAGTAGAGGACAAGCCTATAAACTCGAAAGTTATAGATTACATACATGCATACATAAACTGTGTGGATAAACGAAAATGAAAGCGAACAATACTAAAGTGAAATATCATATACAAAAAAGAAAAAAAAATAGATATAACACCACAGTTCCTCACAGAGAGGACTTCTACCTGTCATAACTGTTTTTGAAACCGTTTACCGAGGTCGATCGCACTACGCATTCAGGGAGACGGTTCCAGGTTCCAGTTGTGAAATATACGGTTAAGGAGAAAGTGTTAACATATGAATATAATGGCTAACAAGATAACAACGAAAAACTCGACATATTCCAAACCTTAATTTGATTGAATGATTGAATATTAAAATTATTCACATGGAAATCATGAATCTATCTGCAAAATCAAATAACCCAAATGAATAATTTAAATTTTAATGATATAGATTTTATGAAAACATGTAAAGAAAACAAATTACTACTAGTACTTATATATACTCATAATTATTGTTCGAAATGCCACCGCCTTGTTCAATACATTTTATACATCGTTTTTGTAGTGAATCTGCAACCCTGCGAAGTTTCTGACGCATTTCAGCATAACACAATGTTATTCTTTCGATCAGGACCTCTCGAGTCTGAACGCTAATTTAATAAACTTTTTCTTTCAAGGTGTTCCAGGCATAAAAATCCAAAGGCGTAAGGTCGGAGCCTCTTTGTGGCCATCTTACCTTGACCCTCAACTCATGTTGAAAATGAGAAACCATGGTCGCATGGGAGTTTTCTCTTTTCCATACATGGGTTGAGGGTCAACGTGTGGTAGGCAGTCATGAGAGGTGAACTTTTCGGACGAGTAATATTTCCCGATCCGATTGATCCAAAGCATCTTGACAGACATATTGGAGAAAATGTCTGGTTTCAAATAAATGGCTGCCCAGCTCATAATAGCCGGAATGTACGGCACTAAATAAATCAATATTTTGGGGTGCAATGGATTGGAAGATACAGTCCGGTAAGATGGCCAACAAGAAGCCCCGACCTTACGCTTTTGGATTTTTATGTCTGGAACACCTTGAAAGAAAAAGTTATCACAATATTTTGAATAGAATCTGAGTGGTGTTATTGAATTCTTTTCGTATGCAAACTATAATAGATTATCACACGTCCGCAAAACTATAAACGTCCGATGAAGTCAGGATCTTCGCCAAAAAAAAAATTAATTTCAACATTACCCTACTCTACCCTCTGCCGTCAATAGTCAAACGTTCCTCGCAGATTCCTTTTAAATCGACTCAGTCTTCACTGAAGGTATTTAATTTCAGTTTATCGCAACAGTTGCGAAATAATTTACTAGTTACGAGAAGTAAAAATTTCAAGACATAGATGAGTTCCAGAAAATGTCAATTTAAATGTCAAAATTTGAAAAATCACTATGGTCTTTTCCAGAATTATTGACATCCCAGTAGGTTTTTAAAGTCCAGAGGCTCATAACAGCGTTTCTGGTGTTGGAACCTGAAGATGGGATGCGATTAGTCATCCCGAAACTGGTAGTTCTTGTAGAATAAATTGGTGAGAAACAGTTTTTAGGTGTTTTTATTTATTTTGGTATATTATATCATCTGTTCATTTCAGCTCAAGCTAATTCAAATATCTATATTAAACTTATATTAGGTATCACATTACTCTGTAAATTAACTTGTACCTATAGGCGAAAACCAATCGTGTAACTGAAAGTCCTCTGAATTGATAATGATTTTTATGTGTATTTTTATAAATGATTAAATTGAAAGTTTGACTGAGGAATACCCTTCCACCTCCTGAACTGAAAATTTCCAATTGTTAGTTCGGGATACTAGAGTAATTTCCAATATTTCATCTCTATGATTGAAACAAAAATGAAGTTGCTGAAGAATACTTGTACCAGAGATAGAGTTTTCAAGAATAGTTTTTCAAGAATATAAGGACTGCATACTGAAAAAAACTTTTTATCACTGTGGTAGGAGTAAAAAATCTCCATTGCTTTTGTATATTGATCTTCTGAGAAATTTCTGGAAAAGAGCTCCTGTCAAGTCAACCAAATGTAACTACAATGATGTTCAGGAAATTCGTAAATTCGTAAACAGAGGGTCAAGTAGGGTGTGGTGAAAATACAATTTTTGTGCATAGGATCCTAAACGTGCCAGTGCTCCTGAAATTAGGTCGACTCACTTCACTTAATCGGGCTTGTATAAGTTTCCATACGTGTGCTATTATAGTTCGTATACGAAAAGAATCCAATAACACCACTTCAATACAATTCAAAATATTGTCATTGAATATTTCTCATGACGACTGTTCATCATACCGGGATCGTATAAGTTTTCTTATAGTACATTTGAGGTGTATAAATCGAAAAGATGACAAAATAAATTCTCAAGCTCTTCAACTGCAGCGTTGCCAAATTTTCGGACTAGATGCGTCGGTTAACTATACGGATTATATACATCAAGTTCATGTCGCTCGAAGCGCCCTCGCACTGGCCAAACCCTGAAGTTTTCTGTATATAATAACGAGTATAACCGACTTTTCAGACCCACCTAAAAATTCACCCCTAGCATCCCCTAACCCCCCTTATAACGATTCTATGGTCGAACGTTACCAGACCCGGAGCCGGGTCTGACAACGTCACTTTTGGACTGAAAAGTCGGTCGAGTATACCGTTTTGGGTCTGTATATGCGGTCGAATAAATCTATATATATATATATATATATATATATATATATATATATATATATATATATATATATATATATATATATATATATATATATATATAACAAAAAACAAAAAACGGAGACCCTACGAACTATAGGCCAATAACATGTCTACCGGCAATCTACAAAATACTTACCGGAACACTAACACACCATATCTGGAAACATGTGGCAAAAAATAAAATACTAGCCCGTGAACAGAACGGATGCCGAAGAGACGCAAGAGGGTGCAAGGAACTGCTTATTGTTGATGCACTCGTCACGAAGCAGGCTAAAAAGAAATTGAGAAATCTCTCCATGGGGTGGATTGACTACAAAAAGGCCTTCGACTCGATACCACACACATGGCTGCTAAAAACCTTAAGGCTATATGGAGTGTCGGAGTGCTTAATCAATCTACTAAATCATCTCATGGCAACATGGAGAACAAATCTACGGGTCAACACCAACAATGGAACTTACACAACAGCCGAAATTAAGATCAAGAGGGGACTGTTTCAGGGTGATAAGTTAAGCACATTATGGTTCTGTTTAGCAATAAATTTCCTTAGTAAATTACTCAACAAAACGAGATACGGGTACTTAATAGAAAAAAGAAACAACATCAAAATAAACCACCAATTGTATATTGACGATCTCAAACTCTACGCAGCGAACGAAGATCAGCTATTAAGGCAACTAAGGATAGTAAAATCTTTCACAGAAACAATCAAGATGCAAATGGGACTTGATAAATGCGCAGTGCTGCATATTAAAAGGGGAAAACTCATAACTGGAGAAGCGATGCTTGTAGAAGACGAACTAAGAATTCAAAGACTAGGGCCAGATGAATCCTATAAATACCTAGGCATCCAACAAGGGCTAGAAATAAGGAATACTGAAGCCAAAACAACTTTCAGAAACAAGTTCATGGAAAGGCTGAAAATGATACTGAAAAGCAAATTAAATGCTAAATCAACATTTACAGCTATCAGCACATGGGCTATTCCTTGCTTATCTTACTCGTTCGGAATAATAAAATGGTCCGTCACAGACCTCAGGGCCATCGACACACAAATAAGAGTATCACTGACAAAATATGGCATGCACCACCCCCACGCTTCTGTGAACAGATTATACGTGCCCAGACAAGATGGAGGAAGGGGACTGCAAAACATTGAATCCACACACCACCGAGTAGTACGCGAGATGAGAGAATACTTCAGATCAAAAAACTCACCTTTTTTCAAAGCCATATCTGATGAAGACAACAACATCACAGCATTAAATCTGGCATCAAGCAACCATCCCATTGAACCTAAAAGCATCGAAGAACTATCCGAAATATGGCACGGCAAAGCTCTCCATGGAAGATACCCCACCGCCCTGAAATGGAACAAAATAGACAAAGTAAGATCTGTCAATTACCTCAAGGCAGGATACCTGTTTCCAGAAACGGAGGGCAGACTGGCGGCAATTCAGGATCAGGTGATACCTACAAAAGCATATCAAAAACAGATAATGAATAAGAACTTACCTAATGACAAATGCCGCAAATGCTCCCAGGCGACTGAAACAATCCAACACGTCACGTCATCCTGCCCCATCCTCGCTCCAAGGGAATACACGGACCGCCACAATGCCATGGCAAAGGCATACCACCAAGCCATCGCCCTAAAAAATGGGTTAATAAAACATCAAAAGAAAATCTTTGAATACTTACCTAAAGAAATACTGGAAAATGAGGAGATGAAACTGTATTGGGACCATCCACTCGTCACTGACAGACCCATTGCGCACAACCGACCGGATATTGTGATACTGAAAAAGAAAAAGAAAGAATTAATTATAATAGACATCACGATTCCAGCAGATGACAATGCTGAGCGAGCCTATAATGAAAAAAAGATAAAATACCACGATCTGGCTTTCGAACTAAAAGAAATATACAGACTTACCTCTACATCAATCCTACCCCTCGTCATAACCACAAACGGATTAGTGGAGGCACATCTTTTCGAAAACACCATTAAGCTGGAACTAGATGAAAAGCTAATCGGAGAGGCACAAAAGGAGGTCATCTTGTGGACCACCAGAATAGTGAGAAGGTTCTTAACAAGTTGCTGAGAGAAGTGTCTTGATCAGAGTTGATCCGGCACCATCAAACAGCCTAACCCTAAAAGGTGAAAAAAAAAAAAAAAAAAAAAAAAAAAAAAAAAAAAAAAAAAAAAAAAAAAAAAAAAATATATATATATATATATATATATATATATATATATATATATATATATATATATATTATATATATATATATAATATATATATATATTATCATAACAGCCTAAGCAATCAGTAAAGTGTATAAATACAACAAGAAAACACACCAGTGCAGTTTTTGTTATCTATATATATATATATATATATATATATATATATATATATATATATATATATATATATATATATATATATATATATATATATATATATATATATATATATATATATATATATATATATATATATATATATATATATATATATATATATATATATATATATATATATATATATATATATATATATATATGAACCCGTTGTTCGGTGTGACCTCCGTCTAGTTCATTGGGCGACCTGACCTCCGGGTGAAGGAGTTGAGTAATTGGAATAATTTTTGTTTATATATGTAGAGGGGAAGGTAAATAACAGGGGTACCTAAAGAGGGGAAAAGATTTTTATCGAAAAATTTTTCTTCAAACGAATCAGACCTTACTACCTCCGCATATATTTCTTATTAGTAGTGCGCTCTCACCTCCCGCAACGTTGCCAGATTTTAGGAGGACAGAAGGTAAAGCAGCTTGAATTCTACTCATATATAGAATACAGCTGGGTCAAAATCACCAAGGTGGCAAATTCCACATTCTCTTTTATGATGAATATACCTAGCAGCCATTACTTTGATAATCAGCTCAAATTATCACTCAACTTGTATATGAACTATATTCACTTTGGCAGAGCATAGAATTGAATAGTTCACTAGTAATTTCATTCTTAAATTGAGCTATCGCATAAAACAATCATTCCGGGAACGTTTTTTTGATGTTGATAATAAAATGGGGGGATAATCTAAGTAATTTTTTCCTCTCTGTCCAGAAGCAGTAGTGCGCAGGTAATAATCTAACACTGAAAAACTCTAATGAAATCCCAAGCAAAAACATTAAGGAGCAGGAGATCGCTATGAATTGAGCTTTATGATTGTTTCTTGGTATTGAATTCTGCAAATATGCTAATATCGCCGAATTATATACAAAAAAATAATTTGTAGGTATGAGGAACCCTATTGATTTAAATATAACGAGATCCTGTTCTTGAATATCTGAAATAATACAGTATTATTTGAGTTTTGGGTGATGTTCCCGGAAATGACGACGTGTTCACGGAATGATGTATGTGTTCCGTAAATGACGATAGAGATAAAATGTAAAATTATCGAATCATAAGCAGATATTTAGATGTTATACATTTGGTTTATTCTTAATTATTTATCATTCTAAAGTCATCAACCTTTACGTTTTTAGCTTCATTTACACACTTCCATTGAAAGTATGCCACAGAATCTGTATCATCACCTGGCTCAAACTTTGGATTTTCAGAGTTATCACATAAACCATTCATACAGTCATGGAAAGTTATATCGCAACTATAAATCCATGATATTTCTCTCAATACCTCCGTACTTGATATTTTGTAAGTTTTTTAATTTGTTCAGTTTGAGTTCGAAACTTTCATGCTTGACACATAAACAAGTTTCTCTATCCCTTAATTTTGGGGCAACTACCCAAAATGTTTTTGCCCTTAATAATATTGAATAGGACAAATTTATTGCAGCTCCGTTGAGTAATTTTGACATCAGTTCTTTAACGGAGAATAAAAAGTGTAGTTTTTGTTTCTTGATGCCTCTCTTCTTCACGAAATCTCTTTTGGCTGGGCACATCCTACTAACGTCATCCCTTTCGAAGAAATCTTCAACTTTTTGTTTAACTTCCGGCTTCAAAACCATCTTACGCATTTTTGTATCACACACAGAATCGATGAACTGTTTCTTTGTTTTGGCATAAAAGTCTTAGTCATTTTTGGAAAACTTCCCTCTCTTTAGAATTTCGAAGTACTGGCTGTGTCTTTCAATTGCGTAGTCATTTCTTCGTTGAATAAAAGAGTCTTGCGTTCGTCGATATTTCATTGGAATGCATCTACTTTGCTTTTTGGTGTTGTTGCACCTGAGTTTTCTCCTGTCCTCTTTTTTTCATTTCCTCTCAGTGTCCTCTAAAAATGTTCATATTTTCGTTTAATTTCAGTTATCATTTTATCCTGCCGCATTATTTTGCGGTACGCTTTGGATCTATCTTTCCGCACAATTTTTCTTCCCAATGACGTTTTCCTCACTGATAGTGATCATCATTGGAATGTGGAGAATTATTTTTCATTATATTTGATAATGCTTTCTTCTTTTTTTTTGTATTTTTGTCATGCTTCCTTCCAAATTTTTCTCCGCTTTCGCTTTACTCTCTCAGTCATCTCAGCATGTAGTATGCTCTATCCTTAGCCCTTTAAATATCTCTATCATTCTCAGTCATCTTATCTAAAAATTTCTTTTTTCTGGTATTAGCCTTTTCTCGATTTCGCAAGTAAGCTGAACTATTTTTCTTGAGTTGTTTTTTCGTACGTTTTTTTCATTTTCTTCAGACTTATGAGACTCCATTTAGCTGAAAAATGAAACATTTATTAAAAACCGAGTTTACACGATAAAAAATGAATTAAATGATCAATGGTTATAACATATATCATTTTGGCAATCAAATAGTCATCTCGGGAACATCATAGTCATTTCGAGAACGCTCCATCAAGTCCGGGAACGTTCCCGAAATGACCGTTCCCGAAATGATTTTTTCAAATACGAACTCCATTTTCTTACGTCAGTCATTTGCGATATCGCGTTTGGCTTGGTTTATGTAAAATATTTGAAGTAAGTTTTCGTTACAAACACAATAAAACATATATTGTTTAATACACATAGTAAATGAACGCGTTCCCGGTATGATGACCTATTGATGTACGGTCTATCAAAAATGAATCGAAAGGTACTTACCATTCATTTTCAATTATTTAGATGAAAACCTCACTAGACAGTCACTTCCTTTAGACCTCCTACTACACTGGACCACATCTAATGTAAATACTGCGTTAACAAACATAGTTTTTTCGGGCTATCAAAACTGTTCACTGAAATGACGCTCTTATTGTCGGACATGATATTTTGTATCGATTTTCTCTAATTCAATTTTTTTCTTCAATAAAACCCTTAATTACTTGATTTAAGATACAATTTTAGGCCAATGAGAAAGAAAACTTGTTTAATTTATTCCATTTTATGAATATTCACGATGTTAGTTTCCAAAGATTGCTATTCCGGACACGTTCCCGAAATGATTTTTTGTACGTATTTCTTCAAATAATGATGAATATGTTTCATTTTTGAAGTAAAATATATTATGTATAGTTAAAATGAACACAGGTGTGAATTTACAAATGATAATTTTTTTGGAAAAAGGCAGAATTCAGTGATTTATTTTCTGTCAAAGGTAATTTTCCACCTTGGTGATTTTGACCCAGCTGCTCTTCCGATTCATTCACACACATTGAAGCCTGTAAATAGTTCGAGAACGATACTAATATTAATAAACTTCATACGCTAATAATTGATTAATATGGTTCGTGATCTCGGTATGAATGAATTGGGACAGAAATTATTATCTTTTCTTCTTGAATATCAAAAGTTTTGAATAAATGTGCTTATGTCTACGATACTTCGTCCGATAGGGAAGTTTAATACCATATAGGTCCCAAAATGAATGATACAAGATAATGAAATTTTTCGTGACATATAAGATTAATTCCAAAGACAATTTTACCGCATTTGTTAGGGTATGAAATAGTAATCTAATTTTTGGGCATTATATTCACGACATTAGGAACTCCATTGAAATGTTTTTCCCGAATGAATCAACAGAGATATACGTTTTACTTTCAGCTTCTATACTTCATTCACTTTTATTTTAGCACTGGATTGGCCATGGAAATTGGATACTCTGTATGGTACGAAAATGTTGGGTTAAGACGCTTGTCAAAACATTTTTGAGTTTTAAATCAGTGCTTCGTAGTCCGTTCTACGTGAGACTCTCAGTAATTACGTATTTCATCACAATGTCAAATCACTTCGGAAAATATTAAGTCGAAAATATGTAACGAACTGATTGAAGACATACCAAATCTATTTATTTACATGGAAAATACAAGTGATCAGTAGCTTGAGGAGAGTTACTGTTGTTTATCTTCTTTTGCTGAAGGTTGAAGACGTTACATCAGTTGTAGAATTCAAAAAAATCAACCCGAAGATGAAATGCATTTGATGCAGTGTAAGCATTGAGTTGAATACTCAAAGGTGATAGGGAATGGGTATCTCTTGAAGAAATGAACGGATAATTACAAGAATTTTGAATTCTTCAACAAAAATTATCTTGCGTGAATGGTAGTCAAAATAATTGAAAGAATTAAGAAGCAAGAGGAGCTTCACCTTCAAACAAAACAATTGGCTTGTATTCATGTCTGTTTATTTTCAATACATTGATATAATAATAATAATTATACAGGGTGTGGGGTAATGAATAGATAATATGGATCCTGCGGGTAGAGGACTCTATGACGGTTCAGATAATTATATTTTACGTTTGGTAAAAGTGCCTTGATTTTCGAGATATTGGGGATTTTCGATTAATCACCCCAAATAATAATAATAACTGGATATTGATATTTTTCATCATAGGGGATCAAAAAAAACTCCTTGATTTAATGGCATTTCTTAATTTATCCATCGAGCAATTAAAACTCATCAGTCTTTTGCGATTTTTAACTACACAGGGTGTTTCACAAATAAACGGACAAACGAAAACCGTGAATTGAGGGCATTGAGCTGAGTTCAAAAACACCTCATATGTGTGTCTTAGGCATTCCGTTTCCAATATACAGTGGAGTTTATTCAAATTTCCCGAATTTTTCGTTCGGCTATAACTCCAAATGTTTTAGTCGGATTCGGCTAAAAATTCATTATCCGCTTAAACTTGTGTAAGTTTCAATAAGACAGAACATTAAAAGTTGACGAACACAGGACCGGACTCATTGAGGCTATATTCAAATTTAAACTCATGCAAAACACTTTGTAGTTTATTTCGTCATAATTTTGAATTTTTCAGGTATCTGCATTGATTCTCTCAAAATCAATGAAACTTTGGTATGCCTTATCAGTGGATTATTTTTAATGAATAATTGTTTGTTGGTGAAATGCCACTGGAAAAAACAGCGCTGCATATTGACTTTTACTTCACATTAATTAATGGTATGAATATGATCGCCAATCAAATGTGGAAATCTAAAAATGGAATTGGAAATGTTCAACTGGATTTTTTCGTTCTCAATATATGTCTTGCATTTGTTTTTAATGCTCTGTTTCAATGAAGTTAACAACTCAAGGCTAAATATAAATTTCCAGTCGACTTGATCGAGAATTTCAGGAGTTATAACGAAACGGAAATTCGAGAAATTTAAAAAAAAAAACCGAAGAAACCTATATATATATAGGGTGCCCCAAAACTATTGAATCAAACGTCACACCACAATAGAGTAGATAAAATACTATCGAATGACACCAACATTAGTTGAGCGAAAATGTACCGTTTCTGAAAAAACCTAACCTTAAGTTGCCGATTTTCGAACTATTTTTTCAATCACATGGCCAATTTGTTATTAAAGATAGCGTTTTTCTTCCATATTATCACCAATGTTTATTCTGAGTATTAAAAATTATGTAGAAAAAACAATTGTTCTAATTTACATTTACTTAGGTTATGGTTATCGATTAACTACTTGAAATAATTTCAATTAGGGGAGATAAAACAGTAATCTTAGTTCAATATAATTCAAAATCGATATCCTTTTTCACAAACTGGCCCTGTTATTAAGAAAAATAGTTCTAAAATCGGCAACTTTAGGTATTTTAATAAAATTCTGATTATTTTGGAAACGGTATATTTTCGTCGAACTAATGTTGGTGTCATTCGATAATATTTGGTTTACTCAATCGTGGTATGACGTTTGATTCACTAGTTTTGGGACACCCTGTATATGGGATGATTCTAAACTCAAGCTGAATGCCATCTATTCACGATTTTCATTTGTCCGTTTACTCGTGAAACACCCTGTATACTTCTTGTACTCTGAAAATTTTAAAACAAATGCCATCACCTTCATATGAAAATTCAAATTCTTCTTGTTGTAAGAAACGTTCATCCCTTTATTACCCAACGCCGACCCTAGTTACATGGCCCGTTGAAAATGAAATCGGCATCTGCTTACTGCAAAACACGTGTTAATGCTGATATGAAGGGTTCAAAATTTTCTACCTGATTCGGGCTTTTATGGAACGAATTTCTCAAGATGCCGAGTTCGAGTAACATTTCGTTTTGCGTGTTATATTAGATAAAATTGAATTTATTCCATGGATGATTCGAAAATTGTTGTTTTGAAGAAAAAGAAGTAGATTCTCGAGAAATCCGAAACTCTACATGAATAGGCCCAGTTGTTCAGTTCGGCATTAAAGTTTATCCTAGATTGATTTTGACATTTCAGTTCAATTCTGTCAGGTTAATCTAGGATCATCTTAAATCTCGGCCTAATCCTGAACTGAACAACCGGGCCTTATAGTAATAGCAACGTCGCATTCATTAAGTCGGTATATTATGGGAATAATACAAATTTTTTATAGCGGAGAATAGTGGTTTTCAGCCGCGGTATTCACGAAATTTATTTTATTATGTTTTTTTGAGGTGAATCGGCCCGAAATCTTGGATCCCCCGACGTGCTAGTTTCGTATACTTTTATGACAATATAGTATAATAACTCAAATTTCAACATTTTCACAGAAATTTTTGAATTTAAGCGAGAGACACATTTCCTTCAGCGCCGTTGTTGTTTTGAAGAAAAAGTAGTAGATTCTCGCATATCCGAAACTCTACATGAATAGGCCCAGTTGATCAGTTCAGGATTAACGTTTATCTTAGATTGATTTTGACATTTCAGTTCATTTCTGTCAGGTTAATCTAGGATCATCTTAAATCTCGGCCTAATCCTGAACTGATCAACCAGGCCTTATAGTAATAGCAACGTAGCATTAATTAAGTCGGTATATTATTGGAATAATATTAATTTTTTATAGCGGAGAATAGTGGTTTTTGGCCTCGGTATTCACGAAATTCATTTTATTATGTTTTTTTTTGAGGTGAATCGGCCCGAAATCTTGGATCCCCCGACCTGCTAGTTTCGTACACTTCTAAGACAATAGCATAATAAATCAAATCTCAACATTTCAACAGAAAATTTTGAATTTAAGCGAGAGACACATTTCCTTCAGCGCCGTTGTTGTTTTGAAGAAAAAGTAGTAGATTCTCGCATATCCGAAACTCTACATGAATAGGCCCAGTTGATCAGTTCAGGATTAACGTTTATCCTAGATTGATTTTGACATTTCAGTTCATTTCTGTCAGGTTAATCTAGGATCATCTTAAATCTCGGCCTAATCCTGAACTGATCAACCAGGCCTTATAGTAATAGCAGCGTAGCATTAATTAAGTCGGTATATTATTGGAATAATATTAAATTTTTATAGCGGAGAATAGTGGTTTTTGGCCTCGGTATTCACGAAATTCATTTTACACATTAAAAAAATCGATAGCAAGTTACCGCCTAACCTAAGAGCTTGCCAAAGTTGAAACTGGTACCAATCTACTCAGTGCTTCATGATATGAATAGTTTTATGACACAGTGTTTTTTAGAATCTATAAAAAAAAATTAAAAACTGTAAGCTCGTCATCGCCTTCCAAAAGCTCTATATTGGAAGGGCTGTCGATTTGGAAAAAAATTTATAGGAACTACCCCCGCTTATTTTCATTAAGGAATCATCTCCCTTAGTCCTTCGCATTTGTTTACAGATATCCTATATACAGATATATTTGATCTATGTACCTATTTATTTTTGATAGTAGAATTTTAATCAATATGTGTAATTTTCGAAGACCAAAACAAAAACTTCAATTGCACCTGATTTGTTAATTATAAGAATCATCATTTATTTCGAATAATAAAACTGCATGCCAAAATACTAAAAAATTAACTTTTGTCTTTGTCCTTTCATCATGCGTCCATCATAGTGTCCGCTGTTCATCATAGCTTTTGGGAATTTACCTATCAATCATCTGTATATCAATTATATGTATCCGAGTATGTATCTATATTGACTTCATTTTGTAGATTCATCATGTCTTGACAAAAATATTGTTGCAATTTCAAAATAAGTTGACTCAAGGCCTGCAATAGACTTCAATTTTGTTTATTTTTTTCCTTAAATCCAGTATGATCTATCGAAAAATGCAAATCTGTTTTGAATAATTCTTCATAAAATCTTACTTGTTTCGATATAATTGATAATTTTCTTTATGATACATCACTAAAAAATTTAAACCAGAGAAATGGTACAAGCTCTTTAAATTTTCGGGAAAATCCAATATTTGAATATAATCGATAATAAAAGAGATGTTTCTGAGCGAAAGATTCCTCGAAATCAATGAGCAATCCGATTCAAGAAAAATATATAGAGCGTTCCATTTGAAATAACACAACAATATCCAACATTCGGTTTAGCCGACGTTGTTCATTTCTGTGATATTGTAAAATTTGTAGCAATTTTTCTCTTGCTTCTGAAATGAAAATTTTCGGAATTGCTCATTGTCCTTGAATATTCATCACCATTTACATCTGAATATTCTTTTCCAAAAATTTTTATTTTTGAACAGCTCATTTTATTATAAGCAATGTAACAATACAGATTATTCGTTATATTAATAGGTAGTATTATCTATACGGATCATTTCCATAGAGAGAAGCACTATTATTATGGACAAGACTCAACTCGATTTGTTTTCAGATAGGAATGAAATAGTTCGCCAAATTCAGAATTATAGTGTTAGCTTGAGATGAAAGAAGTTCAACGGATGCATAGATACACACGATGAAATATAAACAGTCATAATCCCATTCGAGAGAGCCCAGATTGGTTTTTCTTTCACGTGATTCTTTCCCCTACAGAAGAATGCGATAAAAAAACTTTCAGATATGCCGCCTGGATTGCAATTATGGAGGAGATAGCGCGCTGCGCCTCTCTACAGTTAATTCCTCCGTATACTTATATTCCGCTTGTCTACATCTGCTTTGACAATACAACGTTGCCATTTTCGGAGGTGCTAACGAGCAAAGAGTCTTCCAGAGCAATTCTTCGATATACAGCTCAGCACACTAGCGCCAGTGATATACACTCGAACTAAAAGATTGTTCAGTACATAAACGGGGTGCGTTGTGACCTCAAAACGATTTTTTGATATGTTGGTCTCTGAAGCCTCCTGAATCTAACAAGCTAAAAAACAAGGCAAAACGTTGTCACCTCCGATTTCGGAGGTGACCACCGCAGGGTGGTCGCAGGACTATCGGGGAGTGACGACCCCGCGTACCCGAGTCGCCCAGCCCCCAGGTTAGCAGCCTGGGAAGCTGAAGAACACGAAGCTCCAATCACGAGAAGCATGTGTCAGGGCGGTAGAGGGCAGCGGGCTGGCCCTCTTCGGAGCCGTCCGGAGGAGGAGCCCGATGGGGTAAACTGCGGTGCGAGCGGCGTAGTCCCCCGAGATGGCACCGTAAGCCAGAACTCGGTTCCTGCTAGAAGAGAAAGGAGGAGCATTAGCTTGGACAGCTGTCGAGCTCGTCCCGCTGAAGCTCCAAGACGAGATGGACGAGCACGCTGGAATGAAGAGGAGAACATCCTGTTGCTGCGTGTTCATTATATAGCAAAGGATTTGGAACGTAACACCAACAGCAATTATAGGCAAGCACTCACAAATATCTGGAATGATTTGAATCCACAAAAGCAGACCTACGCTAACCTCTTGTCCAACAGAGTAAAATGGCTATTGAACAATGAAAAGTTCACCGACACCGAACTGAACAGTATCATGCTCAGCTGCTATCCGCGGGGTGCCGTGATGGATTGCGATGATCACTTGGCAGAAGAAGCGCCAGTCCGAATTCCAGAGGCAACAGAAGAGACCATACTAAAAGAAGACCAACTAGAGCGAGCTCTAATCAAGAACTATACATTGTACGCCGGAATAACACCTGAAAACAGGCCAAAAATACCAAGAATGAAGGGGTCAAGGATCATGCTACAGAGGGTACAGGAGGTAGATGAAATAATGAAGAGCAAGTTATCAGCAACCTTGCAGCTGGAAGATATCACAGATTTCGTGTACGCGGGCGCACTCACAGTATGCTCTGAGCTGGGAATGAAAATCGAAGATGCGCTACCGAAAAAAGGCGAAACAACGCCTCCTTGGAAATATCGCCTGGAAAAGAAGATCAATAACATAAGAAGGAGCATTGGCATACTGCATACTTACCTTAATACGGACACGCCGTCCAATAGAGTCGAAAAGCTGACCCGTCAGATTGCATCAGAGTTCAAGATCAAAGCTCGGAGTGGTAACTTCAGGCAAAGCATAATGGTGGTTTTTGACAGGCTAAAACAAAGGATAAAAGCATTAGGTAGTAGAATCCAACGGTACAACGAACGGGTAAAAAGGTACAAAAACAACCAGCTCTACTACAAGAACAGACAGCAATTTTTCCGACACCTCGAACAAGAGACCTCTGAAGAGTTAAACCCGCCCGATGAGGAATCTATGCACCTGTTCTGGAAGAAAGTGTGGGAGGAAGAGAAAAGGCATGACGAACAAGCACATTGGATTACAGACTTGGAGAGAGAGTCCAATGAGTACCACATGGAGGACATAGAAATCACGGAGAAAGATATAAAGGACGCATTGAAAAAGACGAATAACTGGTCAGCTCCTGGCGTGGATAAGATACAAAATTACTGGTGGAAGCACTTCACGGCTGCGCACTGTCACCTTGCAAGGCTGTTTCAGGAAGTCTTGTTGGACCCGACAAAGATACCGGGTTTCTTCACGCTTGGTATATCCTATATGCTGCCAAAGGGAAATGACACCATGGACCCCAAAAACTACAGGCCGATTACCTGCCTCCCAACCATTTATAAGATTTTAACAGCAGTTCTTACCCGAAACCTTTGGAAACACGTGAATGAAAATAGCATATTAGCACGAGAACAAAATGGATGTCGTGGAAACGCCCGAGGATGCAAAGAGCTCTTAATAACCGACCTCATAATAACTAAACAGGTCAAGAAGAAACAGAGGAATATATCGGTAGCATGGGTCGACTACCGGAAAGCTTTCGATTCGGTTCCTCACACTTGGCTGATCAAAGCACTACAATTGTATGGTATATCGAAGCCGATCATCACTCTTCTAGAACATCTAATGAAGACATGGCGCACACAACTGGTGATAAACACAGAAAACAAATACTATAAAACCACCGAAATCAAAATCCGGAGAGGAATTTTCCAGGGGGACACGCTGAGCCCTCTTTGGTTTTGTCTGGCTCTAAACCCCCTGAGTAGACTACTGAAGAAGCAGATCTACGGATATAAGTTACAAAGGGCGCAGAACATGAGAATTAACCACCAGCTGTACATAGACGATCTTAAGCTCTATGCTGCGAATGACGAACAACTCAGGAAGCAAATTCGAATAGTGGCAGCGTTCTCCGAGGCAATAGGAATGGAGTTGGGGGTGGAGAAGTGTGCTGTTGTACATGTAAAAAGAGGTCGAGTGCAGGAAGGAGAGGTCTTTTCGGTGATGGAGAGCCTGGAGATACCTGAATTGGGAGCGCAGGAGACGTATAAATACCTGGGCGTACAACAGGCCCTAGACATAAAGACAGCTGACGTGAAGAAGATCTTTAGAGATAAGTTTCTTAGCAGGCTGAAAAAGGTGCTTCAGAGTAAGCTCAACTCCAAATCAATGTTTGAAGCTGTAAATACATGGGCGGTACCATGCATAGCCTACTCCTTCGGGGTGGTGAGATGGTCAAATGCAGAGTTGAGAGATATCGACCAAAAAGTAAGAGCACTACTCACCAGACATGGCATTCACCATCCACATGCGTCCGTGAATAGGCTTTACATCCCAAGACGGGACGGCGGGCGGGGGCTGCAGAACCTGGAAATGGTACATGACAAAACAGTGCGCAGTATGAGAGAGTATTTTCTATCAAAAAACTTACCTTTCTACAGTGCTCTATGTCAGGCAGATGAAAACTTGAGTCCGTTAAACTTGGCAGGCCAACTGGAACCGGTGCGACTCACGAACGAGGGGCTCATACAGGAGTGGCACGGCAAGGCGCTCCACGGAAGATACCCTGGGAGTCTGAAAAATAGTCACGTTGATAAGTCGGAATCACTTACTTACCTGAAAGCTGGATATCTGTTTCCTGAAACAGAGGGCAGGTTAGTCGCCATCCAGGACCAAGTGGTTTCGACGAGATCATATATCAAGAACATTACGGGAAGGAATATACCAACAGACAAATGCCGAAAATGCTCCCAGATGACTGAGTCCATACAGCACGTCACATCGTCCTGCTCTGTTTTGGCACCGGTGGATTATACACAGCGGCACGACGCGATGGCTAGAGTCTATCACCAGGAAATTGCCATGAAATGTGGGCTAATAAGGAAAATCATGAAGCCATTTGAATATCGACCATGTAACATCCTGGAGAATGAGAATTACAAGTTGTATTGGGATACTTTCATCACAACGGACCGGGCAATAAAACATAATAGGCCCGATATTCTGCTGTTCGATAAGAAAAAGAAAACAGTAGAAATCCTGGACGTTGCTATCCCCGCCGACGACAATGTGCCTAGAGCATTCGTTGAGAAGCTAACCAAATATCATGATCTGGCGTTCGAGATGAAGACAATCTATGGCCTGAAGTCAACATCCATACTTCCACTGGTCATATCAACGAACGGGCTGGTTGAGAGGCATCTTGTGGAGAACACCCTACGAATGGGCTTGGACAGAAAGCTGATAAGCCTGGCGCAAAGAGAAGTCATCCTCGCAAATACAAGGATAGTGAGGAAGTTCCTAACGTCCCTTTGAGGCAGCCTTGGCAGATGATGTGCTCGGCTGCCCCAGAGCTGCCTACCCTATATGGTGATTAACAAAAAAAAAAAAAAAAAAAAAAAAAAAAAAAAAAAAAAAAAAAAAAAAAAATATATATAGATAACAAAAACTGCACTGGTGTGTTTTCTTGTTGTATTTATACACTTTACTGATTGCTTAGGCTGTTATGATAATATGATAATCGTACAAAAGTGTTTTGTTTAGAGAATGAAAGAGTCCAGGTTAGGGTGTCAGCTGGCACGTAGAGATTTGACGTAGATGCAACTGACAAATGAACTTCTCTTTCCAACCTTTTTGGCCTTAGCTCTATGACAGTTTCAACGGTTAACATTCCGCCCACCTTGAAACCTTATGGTTTTAATAAATTAAGAAATTACAATACATATATACAAATGATTAAGAGTCGGTTATTAACTGCTAATCAACTATTTCTACAAATTGCCTTCAATTGGAAACACACAAATCTTCTGCACAGAACGAGTAATTTCACCACTTTGTATGTTCACTGTTACAACTCGTATGAGGCCATCTGTTCCTGGAAATATTTTCAACACTTCCAATTTCCACTGCATCAGGGGGAGGTTTCCTTCTTTTAGGATGACCAGTGATCCAAGTTTCAGCACATCCTTGTTGCTGTAGCGTAGAAATGTACTCCACTGACCATCTTGACCGAAATCGTTGTGCTGCCTAAGTGACCTGTTGGTATTGCTTCAAACGACAGACCTTGGTTTGTACAAAAATGAAAGACATGAAGCATACACCACACCATTTAAGGGCCTCAACTCCAGCCGTGGATGTCATCTCTAATCCATTCAATATGGATCAATTAAAATCAGCAATCAAATCTTCTAAATCTCGAAAAGCTGCAGGTTTCGATGGAATTTATCCTGAATTCATGAAGCATTTAGGCAAAAGAGCGTTGTCTTGGTTATTAGCTTTTCATGAAAATATTCTAAATACTGGCAATTTTCCAGCCGAGTTCCGAAAAGCGATGGTCATAGGAATCTTGAAACGTGGAAAAAAATTCTTCTGATCCCAGTAGTTATCGACCTATTAGTTTATTGAGTGTTCCTTTCAAAATTTTAGAGAGGCTAATTCTTTTTAGTATTGAATCGACTCTAGAAGACGCTTTCCGAAATTGTCAAGGGGGTTTCAGGAAAAATAGAAATTGCTGTGATCAGGTCCTAAGCCTCACCACTTTCATTGAAACAAGTTTCAATAATAATAAATTGAAAACAGGAGCAGCATTTGTAGATTTATCTGCCGCATATGACACAGTATGGAAGGACGGTTTGATTTTCAAACTTATACTCATCTGAAGTGTGGAAAGATGGTTCGTTTACTGGAAAACATGCTGTCAGATAGAAGGTTTCATGTTTTTGTTGATGATAACAATCCTAGCGAGCACAAAAACATCTCAGAGATGTTAAAAGTAAGAGATTTCGAGACATTGAACATCCACTGCGATGTTCTGTTTATACATGAATAGAACTTTTATAGAACAGCCAATGTCCGCCATAGGCGGCTATTATATGGATGTCCCTGGGATGTCACAAAAAGAACTACTCAGAAGTTTTTTTGATAGCCTTTTCATGTACACAATAGAACATTTCTAAAGCGCTTTGCGCACACGAAATCGCTGTTTGTAAGACTTTATATGAAATTCTTTTGTGAGGCCTTTTTTCTTTTATTTGAATGTTTGAGGATACCACATTCTATTTTAAATGAACTACAAAGTTTTTAAATGAAATACAGAATACTATATAAAAATAAAAATATTTTAATGATACTCCAACAGGTACAAAAGGAAAAGAAATCACATTTCACATAAAAAATTGAACAAAAAACAATTGATAAATATTATACTACAGAAAGGGAGAATAAACAAAAAATATATCACATTCAATAAAACAAACATAAATAACCAAAAAGAAATATCACATTTAACATTAAAAAAAACAGAAATAATAGAAAACAAACTGATTATAATATTAGATGTACCGAAAGGGAAAATGAAAAAAAAAATTATGAAGAATTTATTTTCCCTTCATTTTATCGTCCCTCCTCCTCTGCCTAAAATGCCTAAACCAATCTTTGGCATAGAGTTCGAATACTTTCCTAGTGATTTGGAATTTTTATGGATGACATCTACAAAATAAAAACAATTCAAACAATTAATTCACAAAATATATGAAGGCTAAGATGATTTTTTCCAATTAAAATAACAGAGAAAATAGCTGCATGAAAGGATCTGGAAGATTTGAGTTGATATATAGCTCCTGAACAGGTTGATTTGCGAAACGATTTTATTTATTTAATTATTTGTACTGGTATTTAAAGATGGAACAATTTAAAGGAGTTTTCAAAAACAAGAACTTTTCTGGGACAATTTGAATTATTTTGTGATTCACAAGTGATGAATGATTATTTATCATCGTCGGAAGAGTAATCTTACAAAATATTGTGGGAATTATCAACGGCAGAGATAGATTATCGAAATATGTTGAAATCCTCGATGATATGGCTTTAAACTTTAAAAAGTTATTCCTTGAATAATTATAACCTTCCATATACCATTCGATTATTCCAACCAAAATACAATGATCTCTTATACCTAGTCCCAAATACACAAATAATATTAACCACGCTGCGTGGATTCTTTTGAGGTTATATGTATGTTTCTGGACATTATACTATACATTTAATTCATGTAATACTTACTTATTAATTGTATTTGGTTACTATGAAGTGATCGATCCTAAATTCACAATCAAAACCAACACAGAAGTAGTTAATATTATACAAATCACCAATCAACTTTCAACTCCGAACAGTCCACAGTCCAAACTACGAAGACAGTGGAAATGGCGGCAAAATGAAATAGGTGAATTGTATATTGTTTATTTGGAATAAACCTCCCAAGGCAAAATATGCGACGTCAAGAGAAGATATCCACACGTTTACATTATTTTCAACTCGACAGTACCTCTCAGTAGGTAGACGAAGAAATGCCACAGATGGCACAGATCAGAACAAATAAAGATTTCCAATAGCCTTTGGAGACCTCTTTGGGAAGTGCATATTACGTTTCAAAGAAACATCCTCATGCCAACATTTTCGAAACATCCCAAAACATCCCAGGGATGTTTGTGCTCGCTGGGTAGTAATTTCAAAACTTTGAAGATTTACATATAGAACAAGAATTGGTTGAAGAAGAATGTAATCATCTAGTTTTACCTTTCCATGAACAACTTACCAATAGAATCAAAGTATTAGTACCTAGAGAAAAATTCAAAATTGCGATGAAAGTGTCAAAACTCTCAGGAAAATATATACAAAATTGAAAGATAACCTTGAGAACAATAATAGGTCTAATAAACTACAACAAAATTAAGCCAAAGTATTGCTCTACATAAAAGTATTATCAGGACTAACAAGAATTCATGTACTCTTGCTGTTCGTTCTCTAGAGTAACAACATGAACCAAATTTTGATGATGTAGAAATATTAGATTCTGAAAGAAATCCAACAAACAGGAAATGGTTAGAATTGCACAAAATTCAAATAGTATGAACTCAAGATGAGATATACGTGGTCTTTCTTAGTTCCATGTTTTCTTATTTGATGCAGTTAGATTCAAACCACTCAAATAATGCCAATGTTTAAAAAAAATTTTTCAGTAGATATGTAAATTGTGAAATGATATATTGTCTAGTGACATTCTGAATCAAAATTGAAAATCTAAAGACTGTTGATGATCTTCCATATATTTCTACACTATTCTTCCTCTAATTGATATTTTTCAATTTCGTGAACCTTTTATAATATTCATTTATGTCCTTTTTACTAATGTATTATTGTATTATATTTTCGTTCTCCTGATGAAGAGATAATAAATAAATAATCTCGAAAGCTCGAGCAAGAAAAACAAGTTCACGATTTTTATAAGCGGGAAGCAACTAATAAAAATCGTTATAATGTGTGCAAAATTTCAAACGTTGGTGTAAAATTTACATTAAGGGCTCTATAAAGATGAAATTTTGCTTCCTTCACAGAGGATTCCCATATACCACCTTGATGACGTGATCTGCTTGGAATGAAACTTCATTTTATTGACTCTGATTCTGAATCATTTCCAATTTTATGCTGTTCTGTACTCAAGACTTTTAAGAAATATTTCAATGCGTAGTTTGCGCCGATGAAATTTGAACCATTATATTTTGACAGCTTTACCTCTTTAGATAAATCTAATCCTAGATGGGTAGTGTTGGTGGTGAAGCACACAAAAATTCATAAGTACACTTTTATAATTTCAGTGTTTCTCAATTTGTCGGCCTTGATTGAATGGACCAGCAAAATCTGTTCCGCAGAAAATGACGAGACGCAGAAATTCGTTCCTTTGGTAGATTTCCCATTAATTGTTGCATTATGAAAGGTTTAACTCTAAAACAAATTTTGCATTTTTTCAACACCGGTTTTATTTTAATTTTGCCTGATATTAGACAATATTGCTGTCGCATTATAGATAAAATTGCCAATGGACCACCATGCAAATTTTTATAGTAAAAAGACCTGATGATTATTTCTGTTAGTCTATGATTTTGTGGCAGAATGGTGGGAAACTTCTGAGCAAATTGAATATCAGTGGCATTCTTTAATCTGACACCAACCCTTACAATCTTATCATAATCTATAAATGGATTGAGAGCTAATGGGTCAAAATCACCAAGGTGGCAAATTCCACATTCTCTTTTATGATGAATATACCTAGCAGCCATTACTTCGATAATCAGCTCAATTAATCAATCAACTTGTATATGAACTATATTCACTTTGGCAGAGCATAGAATTGAATACTTCACTAGTAATTCCATTTTTAAATTGAGCTATCGCATAAAACAATCATTCCGGTAACGTTTTTTTGATGTTGATAATAAAATGGGGGGATAATCTAAGTAATTTTTTCCTTACTGTCCAAAAGCAGTAGTGCGCAATTAATAATCAAACACTGAAAAACTCTAATGAAATCCCAAGCAAAAACATTAAGGAGCAGGAGATCGCTATGTATTGAGCTTTATGATTTTTTTTTGGTATTGAATTCTGCAAATATGCTAATATCGCTGAATTATATACAAACAAATAATCTGTAGGTATGAGGAACCCTATTGATTTTAATATAACCAGATCCTGTGCTTGAATATCTTAAATAATACAGTATTATTTGAGTTTTGGGTTCATTTTAATAATGTGAACTTGAAACCGTCCGTCTGCCGTTCGTGAGTGATCGCCTTATTGGATAAAAAAAAATTGAAAAGATTTGAAGAAATCGATCAGAACTTTTCAATTATTACCAAGATGAATGTTGTGTCAAAATGATCTAGGATCTTAACTGAATTGAAGTCGTGAGCGTCTGCCAACAGGGGTGGTCGCTATTTTGAAACACACGCTGTCAAATACAGGGTGGTCCAGATCGTAACCAAGAAATTTCAACCACGTATTCTACATCAAAAATAAGCCCCATTTTGTCATATCAACATATATCGAGAAATGTTTCCTCTCCGAGATACGGGGTGTTAAAATTATAGAAAAAAAAATGTTTTTTATTAATAACTTTCACACGGCTTGAAATATTTTTATGAAATTTGAGACATAGGTTTTGAGCGTCAAGGAGCACTTTCTGCATAATATCATTCCTTTTCTATTTCACCAGTGACGTCCGTACTGCAGCGAGACTGAGTATTTTCAGATAAAAAAATGAAACGCCACTGATTTTTCCGACAATAAAAATTACTTTTTAAATTCTTATTCAATTAGGAGCAAATTCGGTTACTTGACTTTTTGCTGTACACGAGGCACCGTTTCCGGGTAAAAAAATTGAACACATTTTCATGCATGATGAAATTGCCAAAATTTGATACAGCAATAAAAAGCTTACTACGGTTTTGTAGCAATTTTCTAAGATTAGATAAATCCAACACACACCCAACTCCTATTTTTAGCGTGGAATAATTTGATTGAAAAACTCAAATGACAGTTTTGAATTCCAATTACTCGTTTCAATACAAGCATAACCATAAAAAACTGTTATTTCCTTATTGTGGAAAGCAAAGTGTGCCATGGAGAAAAATACTGTTGTCAGCTTCGAACATTTATTTGAAGTTTGACAGTAATTTATCACAGTGATAAGTCAGTTTCTCTTTAACAACTAAATGCCATTGTGTTTCATGAGTCAGAAACAAGCCGATGATTTCTGTTATGGAGTGGCAAATAGAAACTCGGCGGAAGCAGCTAGGGAGTACCGAAGAAGATTTCCGAGAAGACGCCATCCACATTCCTCAGTGTTTGTCAACATTCACCAACAATTTAGAACTAATGGACTCAGTACTAGACCTGATGAACGACAGAAAAGAGTGAATATTGGGCAAGAAAGGAACAATAACAGGATTCTTCGTGAATTTGATAGGAATCCAACAACAAGCAGTCGAATAACAGCTCGCACACTTCGATTTTCTAAGTCAAAAATTCTTCGAGTTTTAAAAACCGTCGACATGTTTTCCATTTGGAACCCGTCCAAGGTTTACGAGAAGGTGATGAACAGCGAAGGTTATTTTTTTGCCAATGGATTCTTCGTTCAATTGAGCAGAATAGAGACTTTTTAAATACCATATAATGGACTGATGAATCGTGTTTTACTCGTCGGGGCGTGGTAAACATTCATAACCCTCATGTATGGGCCCACGAAAATCCACATCCCATTCGACCAAGAAATTTTCAAGTAGAATTTAGTGTTAATGTTTGGCTTGGAGTTTATAATAAACACCTATTTGGACCCTATTTCTTACCAGAACGAGTTAATGGTGAAATTTTTTTACAATTTCTTATGGCGGAGCATGCAAATATGTGGGAAAATATTCCAGTAGAATCAAGATTAGCGGCTTGGTTTGAACTTGACGGTTGTCCAACCCACTTTCATAGAAATGTGAGGAACTGGTTGGATAATCATTTTCCAGAAAGATGGATCTGACGTAATGGGCTAGTCAGTTGGCCTCCACGGAGCCCCGATATTACCTCTTTGGACTTCTTCGTATAGGGGTTTTTGAAAGAAATCGTATATATGACTCCTGTGAACTCAAGGGACAAACTTATTGGCCATATTCAAAATGCTTGCTACGAATTAAGAAATCGAAATTTAGCTGCTGCTGTCGGATCTGTTAGACGTCGATGTGAATTATGTGTTCAGCAAAATGGTTCATACTCTGAACATCTTCTTTAAGTTCGTTTTGAGTGTTGTTGTTAATGTTTATTTTTTTTAGTCACATGTTTCGTTCACAAAAATAGTCTTATTATTATTATGTTCCTACCATATCAAATAATGGCGATTTCTTCATGCATGAGAATGTGTTTTATTTTTTTACCCGGAAACGGTGCCTCGTACAGCAAAAAGTCAAGAGACCGAATTTGCTCCTAATTAAAACGGGACTTAAAAAGTAATTTTTATTGTCGGAAAAACCAGTGCCGTATCATTTTTTTATCTGAAAATATTCAGTCTCGCTGCAGTACGGACGTCACTGGTGAAATAGAAAATAAATGACATTATGCAAAAAGTTCTCCTTGACGCTCAAAACCCATGTCTCAAATTTCATAAAAATATTTCAAGCAGTGTGAAAGTTATCAATAAAAAACTTTTTTTTTTTGCTATAATTTCAACATCCCGTATCTCGGAGAGGAAACATTTCTCGACATATGTTTATATGACAAACTAGGGCTTACTTTTGATGTAGAATACGTGGTTAAAATTTCTTGGTTACGATCTGGACCACCCTGTATTTGACAGCGTCTATTTCAAAATAGCGACTACCCCTGTAGGCAGACGCTTACGATTTCAATTCAGTTAAGATCCTAGACCATTTTAACACAACATTCATATTGGTAATAATTGGAAAGTTCTGATCGATTTTTTCACATCTTTTCAATTTTTTTTATCCAATAAGGCGACCACTCACGAACGGCAGACGGAAGGTTTCAAGTTCACATTATTGAAATGAACCAAAGTGCCAAACCACACCTTTGGTAACTTATGAGGTAGTTGTTTTTGCTGCCAGCTCTCGGACTAGAAATGACGACGTGTTCACGGAATGATGTATGTGTTCCGTAAATGACGATAAAGATAAAATGTAAAATTATCGAATCATAAGCAGATATGTGGATGTCATATTTATACATTTGGTTTATTCATAATTATTAATCATTCTAAAGTCATCAACCTTTACGTTTTTAGCTTCATTTACACACTTCCATTGAAAGTATGCCACAGAATCTGTATCATCACCTGGTTCAAACTTTGGATTTTCAGAGTTATCACATAAACCATTCATACACTCATGGGAAGTTATATCGCGACTATAATCCATGATATTTCTCTCAACACCTCCGTACTTGATATTTTGTGAGTTTTTTAATTTGTTTGAGTTCGAAATTTTCGTGCTTGACACATAAACAAGTTTCTCTGTCCCTTAATCTTGGGGCAACTACCCAAAATGGTTTTGCCCTTAATAATATTGAATAGGACAAATTTATTGCAGCTCCGCTGAGTAATTTTGACACCAGTTCTTTAACGGAGAATAAAAGGTGCAGTTTTTGTTTCTTGATGCCCCTCTTCTTCACAAAATCTCTTTTGGCTGGGCACATCCTACTAACGTCATCCCTTTCGAAGAAATCTTCAACTTTTTGTTGAACTTCCGGCTTCAAAACCATCTTACGCATTTTTGTATCACACACAGACTCGATGAACTGTTTCTTTGTTTTGGCAAAAAAGTCTTAGTCATGTGAAGATATCTGTATTTCCTTAATAAATCACCGCTAACACATTTTTTGGAAAACTTCCCTCTCTTTAGAATTTTTTCTTCAAAGTACTGGCTTTGTCTTTCAATTGCGTAGTCATTACTTTGTTGAATAAAAGAGTCTTGCGTATTTCAGGAGGTTCGTCGATATTTCCTTGCAATGCATCTACTTTGCTTTTTGATGTTGTTGTACCTGAGTTTTATCCTGTCCTCTTTTTTCATTTCTTCTCAGTGTCCTCTAAAAATTTCCATATTTACGTTTAATTTCAGCATCATCATTTTATCCTGCTGCATTATTATGCGGTATGCTTTGGATCTATCTTTCCGCACAATTTTTCTTCCCAATGACGTTTTCCTCACTGATAGTGTTGCAGCTGGATCTGCATCATCATTGGAATGTGACGAATTATTTTTCATTATATTTGATAATGCTTTCTTCTTTTTTCTGTATTTTTGTGATGCTTCCTTCCAAATTTTTCTCGGCTTTCGCTTTCCTCTCTCAGTCATCTCAGCATGTAGTATGCTCTATCCTTAGCCCTTTCAATATCTCTGTCATTCTCAGTCATATTATCTAAAAATTTCCTTTTTCTGGCATTAGCCTTTTCTCGATTTCTCAAGTAAGCTTAACTTTTTTTCTTGAGTTGTTTTTTCGTACGTTTTTTTTATTTTCTTCAGAATCATGAGACTCCATATAGCTGAAAAATGAAACATTTATTAAAAACCGAGTTTACACCATAAAAAATGAATCAAATGAACAATGGTTATAACATATACCATTTTGGCAATCAAATAGTCATCTCGGGAACATCATAGTCATTTCGAGAACGCTCCATCAAGTACGGGGACGTTCCAGAAATGATCGTTCCCGTAATGAGTTTTTCAAATACGGACCCCATTTTGCGATATCGCGTTTGGCTTGGTTTATGTGAAATATTTGAAGTAAGTATTCGTTACAAACACAATAAAACGTATATTGTTTAATACACATAGTAAATGAACGCGTCCCCGGTATGATGACCTATTGATGTACGGTCTATAAAAAATGGTACTTACCATTTATTTTCAATTGTTTAGATGAAAACCTCACTAGACAGTCACTTCCTTTAGACCTTCTACGACACTGGACCACATCTAATATAAATACTGCGTTAACAAACATAGTTTTTTCGGGCAATCAAAACTGTTCACTGAAATGACGGTCATATTTTCGGATATGATATTTTGTATCGATTTTCTTTAATTCGATTTTTTTCTTCAATAAAACCCTTAATTACTTGATTTAAGATACAATTCGAGGCCAATGAGAAAGAAAACTGGTCTAGTTTATTCAATTTTATGAATATTCACGATGTTAGTTTCCATATATTGCTATTCCGGACACGTTCCCGAAATGATTTTTTGTATATATTTCTTCAAATAATAATGAATATGTTTCATTTTTGAAGTAAAATATATTATGTATAGTTGAAATGAACACAAGTGTGTATTTACAAATGATAATTTTTTTGAAAAAGGCAGAATTCAGTGATTTATTTCCTGCCAAACGTAATTTTTCACCTTGGTGATTTTGACCCTAATATTCTGCTTTGATTGGAAGTGGGATTTCTCTTCAATAAGGTATTCATCTCTTCAGGGAATGATTCCATTTGGACAATTTTGACTGAATACTTCATAGCTCTGTTGAGCTCTTCCAAGTCATATGCTATACAAACGTACGTAGATAAATATTCCATTCGTTAATTATTGTGAAAAATAATAAACAAACACCGGATTCTGAATTTTCATAATACTAGTTGTCCTGAGGGCGACTAAAACAATAATACTATGGCTAACAGCCTTCAATGGCAAACAGTAAAGAAAAGAAAATTCTCAAACCTTTCGCCAGAAATAAATGAAAATTCACCAATTGAAACCAGCAATAGATTCCAATATCTCAACAAGGAAAACGAGAGTGATGATATTACAGAATCACCACCGAAAATACCAAAACCACCACCCATTTTTATACACGGAGTTACAAATTTCCCACAAATGATTGAACTTCTATCAACCGCTATTGCTGATGAACAATATTATTCAAAAACTTTGACCAACAATTGTGTAAAGATAAACGTCACAAATCCAGAAACCTACAGACAACTAGTAAAATTCCTGAGAGAAAAAAACATCATTTTTCATACCTACCAAATTAAACAAGACAGAGCCTACAGGGTAGTTGTCAGACACCTTCATCCCAGTATTCCAACAACTGACATAAAAGCAGACATAGAAAAACACGGACATAAAGTCAGGAACATCAGTATTATAAGAGATCGAATGAAAAATCCACTTCCGCTTTTTTTGTGGACTGGGAACCAAACGACAACAATAAAGATATATACAAATTGGAGTTCATCTTAAATCAGAAAATAAGCATCGAACCACCAAAAAGGAAAAAAGAAATTATACAATGCACTAGATGCCAAGAATATGGACACTCCAAAACTTATTGTAATAGACCATACATGTGCGTAAAATGTGGTAATCAGCATGATTCTAAAACTTGCCAGAAACCAAAATCGACTCCAGCAAGATGTGCATTATGTGGGGCTGATCATCCGTCCAACTACAAAGGTTGCCAGGTATATAAACTCATATCAAAAACGAAAAACAACAATAAAAACCCCCTGCAATATGACAGACAACAGAACATTCCAGAAACAATCCAAGAAACAGAACAACAACCAACAAACAAACAACCAAACAAACAACCAACAAACAAACAACCAAAAGGAATGTCTTACGCCCAAGCCCTTCAGCGAAATAACGAACATGAAGATCCACCCTCTCAGAGACAAAACTCTTCCTTAGAAACCATGATGAATAGTTTCCTTTCCGACCTGAAATCCATGATCACGCAGATGATGAACCAGAATCAGATTATGCTCAATCTGCTCACAACACTCGTGAATAAACTTCATTAAAATTCAACAGCTTCATCCGCATAGCCTCATGGAACGCGAATGGCCTTCCAAACCACAAAAATGAGCTTAAAGCTTTTATGAACCTAATGCTGATATCAGAAACCCACTTCACTGAAAGAACGTATTTCCAGATCCCACACTATACTACATATTCTGCCGAACATCCAAGTGGTAGAGCGCAGGGTGGGTCAGCTATTCTTATTCGGAGCAATATCAAACACCATACACTGCCAAATTTTGTCACAGAAAAAATACAAGCTACAAATATAACAGTACACACAGAAACCTGGAGCTTCGACATATCAGCCATTTATTCACCACCACGACACAATATAACCGAGAACCAATATACGGAGTTTTTCCAAAACTTCAGGCGAAAATTCATAATTGGAGGAGATTGGAATGCGAAGCATAACCACTGGGGATCACGGCTAATAAACCCTAAAGGACGCAACCTGAAGGAGGTGATAACAAGAAGAAATCTTCAAGTGGTTTCGTACGGAACACCAACATACTGGCCAACTGACCCGAACAAAATACCAGACATCTTAGACTTCTTCGTCACAAATGGAATAAATAGGAATTATATGCTGGCTGAACCAAATGCAGACCTATCATCGGATCACTCACCAATCTTGATGACCTTGAGCACAACTGCAATGTTCCGGGAGAAAAAAAGTACACTCACAACATCTAAAACCAACTGGAAACTATTCCAACAAATAGTAAGTGACAACATAAGATTAGACATTGAACTCAAAGAAACTGAAGAATTAGAAGAAGCTGCAAGGTATATAACAGAAATAATCCAGAGAGCAGCCTGGGAATCCACACCAACCCCATCAGAACAGGATGATATCGAAAAGAAATTACCACTGCGAATTCGAGAACTGGTAACTGAAAAACGACAAGCTAGAAGTAGATGGCAAAGATCCCGTAACCCAGCAGATAAAACAATTTATAATCACTTATGCAGAAAACTACACAAAACTCTTGAAGATTACTACATCTCCCAATTTGAACACCACATTCAAAATATAGACAACAACAGCGAGCACAACATCTGGAAAGCCACGAAAAAGTATAAGAGACCTATAACACGAAAACCTCCAATCCGAAAGACAACTGGGGAATGGGCCAACTCCGACGAGGAAAAATCAAAAACCTTCGCTCTACACTTGTCAACAGTACTCAAACCGAATGATCCGCACCCAGGCTACAACGACACAGAAGTTGAATCTTTCCTCGATGCTGCGTGCCAGATGTCTCTCCCCATAAAGCCTTTCAAACCCAAGGAAGTTCTTCAAGAAATAAGAAGACTAAAAAATAAGAAAGCCCCTGGTTTCGATTTGATTACTGCAGAAATTTTGAAGAAACTGCCACAAAAGGCTATACTACTCCTCAACATTATATTCAACCGTATGATGAGCCTTTCCTACTTCCCGACTATCTGGAAATATGCCGAGATAATAATGATCCATAAACCGAACAAACCTGAAAACGACGTGGGATCTTACAGGCCCATAAGCCTTCTACCAATTTTGGGCAAATTATTGGAAAAACTTCTACTCAAAAGATTGAAGAAGGATATAGATTTTTTCACAATACTACCCAACCATCAACTTGGATTCAGGGAAAACCATTCGGCAAGCCATCAAATACATCGTGTGATGAACACCATATCAAGAAGCCTTGAAGACAATAAATACTGTACAGCTGTATTCCTGGACTCATCCCAAGCGTTTGACAAGGTTTGGCATAATGGCTTACTCTTCAAACTGAAAAAACTTCTCCCACAGCCATACTATTTAATTATGAAATCATACCTTACCAACCGATATTTTGCTGTGAAACAGGGTGATGCTCTATCTGAACCAACTGAAATAAAAGCAGGAGTACCACAGGGAAGTATACTGGGTCCACTGCTTTATCTGATATATACATCAGACATTCCAGAAAATCAGAACACTACGATAGCCTCATTTGCAGACGACATAGCAACACTCACAGCCCACGAAAACGCAGCTACAGCTTCCGAAAAGCTCCAAAAACATCTGAATGAACTGGAGAAATGGTATCGAAAATGGCGCCTTACCATCAATGAAACAAAATCAGTCCAAGTCACATTCACCAACAAACGAAACATATGTCCACCAGTTAAGATAAATGAGAACCAAATCCCAGTTAGAACAGAAGCCAAATATCTAGGAATCCACTTAGACCAACGACTCACCTGGAAACCACACATTCAAGCTAAGAAGACCCAAATCAATATGAAATTTCGACAAATGTACTGGCTAATAGGCAGAAAATCCAAGCTATCTCTCCAAAATAAAGTATTGATTTACAAAGCCATAATTAAACCCATATGGACATACGGGATTCAGTTCTGGGGATGTGCCAAAACATCGAACATCCAAATAATACAGAGAGTCCAATCCAAAATCCTTCGAGCTTTAACAGATGCTCCATGGTACGTCTCAAACTTCACCATACATAATGATTTGAAAATCCCCTTCATTATTGATGAGATAAAAAAACGCTCAAAAAAATATCTACAAAATCTGGAAGGACATGAAAACAGCTGCATAGACCAACTAACGGAAAACCCGTTCAACAGAAGAAGGTTGCAGAAAACATGGCCAATTGACTTCAATTGAAGTTTGAATAAGAAGTTTCAATAAGTTTGATAACTTCTACATGACATTTTAATATCACCATATTTACTTATTACTTGTGAAAAGTAGATTGTAAATTTCAATAAAGGTTATAAAAAAAAAAAAAAAAATTTTCACCTTTAACCTTGCAGGTTTCGGTGATTCTAAATATGTATGCGATAATTCTTCACAGTTTCAACTATGAAGAACATTTATTGAAGATGTCTAAATTCTGATCGAACACTATTATGTTGCGTCCTGTTTCTTCACACGGACCTCGGACGCTCTACTTTCTCTCTCGCACCTATCAAATAGCTGAAATTCTAAAACATCTGTCGTGGAATTCTTATGTTTTTCAGTTGTAGAAAATTTCCTTGGAATTTCAGCCACTCTGAATGAACGTCAGCTGGAACTGCCTCATCCTAGGATAGATTCAATTTCCACAATATATCGTCGATGCAATGCCAAAACCGCGAATGTGCAAATTTGCCGTTTTTCACCTATATGCACAAACAGCGACGTTAGACTCGGGGGCATTCAATGCCAAAAGCGCGAATGTCCACTGAAATGCATAACCCTAATGTGACTTGATCGTACTTTCGCGAGAGTGAGGAGTTAGTGTTCGTTCCAGTGCATAAACGACGAATGTGCCACATTCGCGATTTCAGAGTATCGAGTTAGTGCTTATTCTAGTGCATAATCAACGAATGTACCACATTCGCGATATCAGACTGTGGAGTTGGTGTCGTTCCATCGCAAAGACAACGAATGTGCCACATTCGCGAACTCAGAGGTTGGTTTTAGTGTTTGTTCCAGTGCATAAACAACGAATGTGCCACATTCGCGTTTGCAGCTTATGATTGTTTGTTAGTACTGCTGAAACATTCGTGAAGGTAGTGAATTTATCTGAGCAATAAGCATGAACTCCCGAACTCTAAGAATGATGGAACTTGTCCGGAAAAATAGTGTTAAAGGTAAAACATAATATAATACAAAAACAATTATCTTACATTACATTTTTTCTTTCAGATAATTCTAATGAAAATGAGCTCGCAAAATGCACTATTGTCGAATCAGGATTACACCAAGAAGTTCCATTCGATCTAATCGAATATACTAATTCGGAATTAGCGATTGAACCATCAATTTTGTCCGAAGTCCTAAATCCCGAAGTTCTTCCCTCAGTATCTGGTACTAATGTTTTAGAGGATCTAGACTACTCCAGTTCATCATCACTTGACTATGAACCCTCATCGTCTTATGACGACTCATCCTCAGAAGATATTGAGAACTATAAAAATAATAATATGAAGCATTCCGATAAAAACCGCGATCAACATAAAGAGGAATCCCTGAAGGAAGAAAAAGTTTCTAAGAAAAGGAAGAGAAATGAAAACCTCTGGAAGAAAAATATAAGGAAAGATAGAAGGCTTCGGGGTGAGTCCTACATTGCACATCGTGGTGTAGAGAAACCTGCACGTCCAATTCTACCAACCCCATGTCTCACAAAACCTAAGCATAAGTGCATAACTTTAGTGAATGAACAAAATAGACTTCAAATCTATACGGATTTCCGTAAGATGAATAATATTGAGGATCAACGGGTATTTTTGCAGAGCCATATAGAGCAGAAGCAGAAAAATCGCACGACTCGAAATATTGAGAATTCTCGAAAAAAATACACATGCGTTTATACTTTAACCGTTGATGAGACAAAACGTGTAGTTTGTAGAGAATTCTTCATGGCTACTTTGAACATGACAGATGCATTCATGCGATCTGCTTTGAAAAAGCGTTCCTCCATAGGAATACAAGAGAAAGATAAACGCGGAAAACACACCCCAGCGAACAAATTAACTGACAATATGGATGCATTAATACGCGAACATATTTTATCTTTTCCGTCAGTGGAGTCACATTATTGTAGGGCTTCAAGCACAAAAAAATACTTTGACTCATGTCTTAATGTGTCGATTATGTATAGGATGTACAAAGATATGTGCAGTACTAAGAAATTAAAGCCGGTTTCTTCAGAAAAATACCGACAAATATTCTATGAATACAATTTAGGTTTTTTCAAACCCAAAAAAGATCAGTGAAAAAAATGTCTTGCCCGGAACCAGATGACTGAGAATGAGAAGAATGCTAATCAAGATGAATTCAACAAGCATTTGGAAAGAAAAAATGCAGCCAGAAAAGCACGCGATGAAGATAAAATGGTAGCAAAAGGTGATTCCAAAATATTAGCCTTCAACTTTGATCTACAAGCTGTATTGACTACGCCAAAAGGATCAGCAGGTCAAATTTTCTATCTGAGGAAGCTAGCTGTCTATAACTTAACGGTCTACAATTTGGGTAATCAGAATGTAAAGTGTTATCTTTGGGATGAGACGCAAGGAAAAAGGGGAGCAAACGAAATCTCATCGTGCATATACGATTTCGTTATGTCCCATACTGAGATCACGCATGTGCGTATGATGTCTGACGGATGCGGTGGGCAGCAGAAAAATTCTTTTTTTTCTGCTATGTTAATGCAGCTTCTAGTGAACCATCCTTCCCTACAGATAATTGATCATCGCTTCTTTGAAACAGGACACACTGAAATGGAGTGCGACTCCATCCATTCCAAAATAGAGCAAAAATCCAAATTTGTGCCCGTTTATACTCCCGAAGGTTGGGCACAAGTTATCCGGGATGCTCGCATAAAACCAGAACCGTTTAATGTTCGATGAATTTTATGACTTCAAAGAATTTGCGACCAATTCTCTGAGTTTCAGTGGAGTTCCTTGGAGAAAAGTTTGTTGTCTCAGATACTTGAAGGAGCAACCAACGAGTTTATTTTACAAGACTGACTTCGCTGAGGAGTTTCACGTCGTCGATTGTAATAAAACCGTGAAGAGTCGAGGACGTCACAAAAAACTACTTTTAAAAAGAGCCTATAATTCTCCTCTACACATTAGTGAAGCAAAATGGAATGATTTAAAGAAAATGTGCCAAGATCTTACTATCCCCAGAGTGTACCATAGTTTCTATAGCTCATTGAAAAAGAGTAATACTGAACGAGATAGATTACCACAACCAGATGCTGATGAAGATACAGATAATGACTCAAATTGAAGCAAGTGCAGTTATTTGGCATGTACCTAGTTATTTTTTCAGTATTTTTTCCAACAGAAATGTATAACTTTTATTTTAGAAGAGATATCTCCTTTTATTTTTGTAAAGAACTGTTTATATCAATATATTCATTTTCACGAAAAGTGATTATTGATTTTATTTCCAAAACTGAAACGAACGAATGTGCAATAAGAAAAAAAATCATCATTCATTTTGAATCTTAGTACTCAAATAATACAGTGTATCATCTGCTATTGCTATATGTATGAACGAAATTGGTTTAGAATTATTTGTGATTTTATAGTACTCCTCTGAATATTCAAACGCCTTTATCTCGTTACTATAATTTTTCACATTCGCGGTTTTGGCATTGCATCGACGATATGCATAATCAATTTGGCCTGAAGAACTCGTTCTTGAACACCTTAAAAGTCTTATTGAGGGAAAGGCCCCTGGACTAGATGGCATCACTACGACATTCCTGAAACGTTGTGCATCTGCGATAGCATCACCATTGACCACGATCTACGAGCGTTCCCTGTCAGCTGGTATATTGCCGAAAGCATGGACGCAGTCCTCCTTCACCCCGATTTTCAAGAAAGGCGATAAGTACAGTCCTAAAAACTACAGACGCATTAGCTTAACATCTGCTGTACTCAAGATTTTAGAGAGGATGATTACATCGGAACTGGCAAAGTTTCTGTTGGACACTTCTGTGATACCGCCCGAACAGCATGGTTTTGTACCTGGCAGATCTGTTTTGACGAATCTTTTGAGTAGCGTTGGTTCGTGGACTGCAGCTTTAGATAGTAAAACTCCCGTCGATGTAATTTACTTAGATTTCTCGTGTGCGTTTGATAGGGTGCCAATCAGACGACTACTTCATAAGTTGGAACATTATGGAATCCGAGGCATGCTTTTGCGGTGGATCCATGCATTTCTTTCGGATCGCACATATTCGGTTAAAGTCGGTTCAGGGAGATCTTCCTTCAGATCTGTGAGTAGTGGAGTTCCTCAGGGTTCCGTCCTGGGGCCACTACTCTTTCTAGTTTATGTATGTGATCTACCTCGTTTGATATTCATTCATTCATTCATTTATTTATTTTAGAAAGGTAACATATAATATACAGAGTAATATATTTGTAAGAATCTGAGAGATGAGTATCTCATCTGAGAGTGCATTCTATGCTAATGATGTGAAATTTTATAACTACCCCAATACTAATCGTGATACCCTTCAGGAAGACTGTAATATCATTCAGAGGTGGACGGAGGAATGGCTGTTGCCTCTGAATTTTTCTAAGTGCCGTGTCCTGCATCTGGGTAGTAACAACCCCAAAATGATATACTATTTGGACGGAAATCCGATTGAAACTTGTACATCACATGTTGATCTGGGAGTTTCAATTGATGCTGACTTGATGTGGAGATCGCATATAGTGCGGGTGACGAATAAGGCTAAGAAGTCTCTGTACCTCATTCAGAAATGTTTCAACCGTTGCCATTTTCAAACATTAACATCGCTCTACAAGACGTATATACGCCCCATATTGGAATTTGCCGGTCCAGTATGGCATCCCATATTTGTTCAAGATGCAGATCTGCTGGAGCAGGTGCAACGGAGAGCAACTCAAATCCCATTCGGTATCATAAGACCTGACTACCAAACTCGGCTCGCCATGATGGGATTGGAAACTATCTCAAGTCGCAGGATGAGGGGAGATATGCTGACCACGTTTAGAGCTTTGAAGGGGTTTTTCGGTTATGACATGTCTGGTCTATTTTCATTAAACAGAGGTAATCTAAGGGGACACGGATACAAGCTCAGTAGGGAACGATTTTTCACCAGAAGCAGAGAGAATTTCTTGAGCAACAGGGTATTTCGGGTATGGAATATGTTGCCCCACAGTGTCGTCAACGCCCCTAGTGTCAACAGCTTTAAAAAGAGATGGGACGCATGGAGCTCCGGTAGATACTTGTGACCAGTTAGAAGTGCGTGTTTCATTTTCAGTGGTGGACTTAGTTTTCTTTTATATGGACAGTATTTCGTTAATTTGATTTAATCTAATTTTTTTTTCCGAATTCACAAGCATGAGCCTATTGTAATTTTTTTATTGTGAGTCATATAGGTTCTCCTCAACTCTAATTATAATGATAATAATAATAATAATAATTTTGCAGTCGATATATTTTGCAACGAGATAAAGGAGAATTCATGGCACATTACGGTCATCCTGTTTCGAGAAACTAATAATGCTATCAACTGCATCTCTCTATATTCTTTTGTTTTCGAGTTATAGGTCAAAATTAAAATTTCAACTCTGGTCATTATTTCCGTTTCTGTTTGAGGTAGGATGTTGAAATGAAAATATTGTGGAGACACTTTTTTGATAGCAATCCAGTAGCGTACTATGATTTTTTCAAACAGGTATATTTGCTGAGCTATAAAGTAGAGGTGTATTTTTTCTTATGAAAATAGTAGTTTAAAAGGACTCGTGGAGTCTGGAACTGCTCTTCCTCTGAGATTATGAATACTCTTATGTGTTCCATGTGTACGCCTTTGAATTATTCGTCTACGTTGACTATGTTACTTCTGCGAGATGAAAATGGCACTGTTTGCTGCTGATTTTCTCATACTACTCGAAGGACCATATGTTGGGGTTTTCCCCAGTTATAGATAACAAAAACTACACTGGTGTGTTTCCTTGCTTTATTCATACACTTTACTGATTGCTTGGGCTCTTATGATAATAATAATGCCAATATGGAAATGGTGATAACGAGAAGCCTGGAGCCGGCGCTGGACATGACAGCATGCGGGACGTCGGTGGCAGGATGTTGGGGAAGCGGGCTTCTGCTGCAAAAGAAGCTACAGCTCCAAAGCAACAACAGCCACCAACGAGTCCAATTCAATTGCCGACTCGAACCGCTGAAGGTGCTGCGCAGGATATTCAGCCAGTGCTCACCCAAGAGGAGTTAGTTAGAAAGCGCATGAAGTGGACAACGTCCATGAATGAAACTATTGTGCGCATATATAACTCCATCACGGGACTAGGGCAGAACACGAACAACTATAAGAAAAGGCTCCATGAGGAATTCTGCAACGCCTACCCAAATCTCAATATCACTGAACAACGAATGGCAGATCAGTACCGCGTAATTCTGAGAAATGAACTAATACCAACGAATCGTCGCAATTAAACGAAAACTTCAGCGTCCGCTAGCAATAGAGAATAACACCAACACCTCGGGTGAAATTCACATGCCTGGGCAACAACACCCAGAAGACATTGATACTGAAAGTCCATCTTGCAACGCAAGTGAGCCTGAACACCAGGACGATAGGGAAGAGCTCCACCGACAAGTTGACTCTGACATGAGGAGATACTTCGCCGAACTGGAAGGGACAGATCCTCTTCATCGAATAGCACCTCCTCGACTCAATACATCCAAGAAACTGTCACTTATAATCGACATCTTGAATAAGGACGTTTTACCTGAGTACTTACAGAACAGTAGTTCATTGTAATATCTGCATCTAGTTTTTTTAATGTGTAGAGCTAACGACAGCGAAAACCATAGGGGCAAAAATTCGCTGAACGAACAACGATGGTCCAAAATTACACAAGTTACACGCGCCAGCATGGCAGAAACATCTTCAACACACAACAGAAAGGCTAAGAAGGGACATTGGACGACTGACGGAGTACTTGAACGGAAATCGAGGAAGAAAGGTTGTGAAAGCTGCCAAAGAGATCATGGATAGAAACAGGACACACACACAACTAGAGACGGAGAATGCTACAGCTCACCATTGCCTCGACACTCTGAAGCAAAAATTAAGTCTGTATGCAGAACGCCTGAGGAGATATAAAAGCAATTATAGCCGAAAAAGAGGAAATGGAAAGTAACCGACGAAGGAAGTCATTGACCAATTCTGGATCCAACAATCATCAACGAAACCTCATTTCAATGGAGATACCGGATGTATTGAAGATGAAAAATCTGAAGCTATAAAATATGAGCCGATGCAGCATGACATGATCACAATTGAAGAAGTGAAATCAGATATCAGAGGACTACACAACTGGAAAGCACGTGAGCCTGATGGATTACAGAACTTCTGGATCAATAAACTTTGGATCATGCATGATAAATTGACCTCCGCAATAAATGATGTCATTGAAAATCCTGAAAGAATGCCAGTATTCCTTACACATAGCACAACATACGTTAAGACCAAAGGAATACAGAAGACCCATCCAAGTACCGACCAATCACATGTCTTTCAACGATGTACAAATTAATCACATTGTGCATTTCAAACCGAATTCACAACTATTGCGAAAGGAATAACATCATCGCCTTGAAAGAGAAAGGATGCACCAAAGACAGTTATCTGCAATCAAGCGTTCTCCAAGCGGAGGAATCTTTACGCTGCGTACATAGAATACAAAAAAGCATTCGATTCTATACCTCACGAATGGCTCTTGACGATCTTGAAGAGTTACAAGGTGGATCCCAATATTGTGGAGTTCCTGAAAAACGCCATGTCAACCTGGCGTACTAGTCTTCGAATGAAAGCAGCAGATTGCTCTATTACAACAGGACCTATTCCAATAAGACGCGGAATTTTCCAAGGAGATTCGCGGGGCCCTCTGTGGTTCTGCATAGCCCTGAATCCCCTGTCACATAGATTGAATTCTACGAACTACGGATTTTCCATCAAGAGCGGTAGTAGAACTATGATGAAACTGAATCATCTCCTTTACATGGACGATTTGAAACTCTTCGCATCTACCAAAACACAAATGCAACAGATGCTGAACATTGTGGAAGGATTCTCGGAAGACATCAAAATGAAATTTAGATTAGAAAAATGTCGACTGCTGAACATAACGAGAGGGCAAATAGAAGATGGTACGTTCAAACTCCAGGATGGTGCAGAAATTCAAGCATTAAAGAAAGGAGACACAAACAAGTATCTAGGCATAAAACAGGCAGAAAAATCAATCAGAGCCAGATGAAGAAAGAATTAAGGAAGGAGTTCACCCGAAGATTGAGAAGGATAATGAGAACCGGTCTCAACACCAAGAATCTGATAAAAGTAGATTAACACCTACGCTTGCTCGGCGCTGAGCTATTCATTCGGTATCATCTCTTGGACGACCACCGATTTAGTAGCTTTACAGTGAAAAATAAAGACGATGCTGACTAAACACAATAAACATCACCCCAAAAGCTCAATAGAACGGACAGAGCTGCCACGACATCTTGGCGATTGAGGAATTGTTGAGGATTAGTTTGTGTTGCTGATAGTTCTACGCCGTTAAAGCTACAACAGGATCACTAGGAAACCGTCGAACACTCTGCACAAGGTAAAATGCAGAAACTGATTGGCAAACCTTTGCATGGAAGGCACCAGAACGAGGTCAACCATGATTACGTCGACATATCTGCGTCGCACTACTGGTTGACTTCCGGAAGGTTGTTTCCTGAGACAGAGGGCTTTATGCTCGCCATCCAGGATCAGGTGATTCCAACAAGAAATTACATGAAATAAATCGCCAAAGATGCCTCAAGGGCGGATGATAGCTGTCGTTATGGCTGTGCGACACATGAAACTATCCAGCACATCACCGGGGGATGTCAGAAGTTCGCGGCTACGGAGTATAAAAATAGACATGATGCTGTTGCCAAGATTCTTCATCAGGAATTGGTACTAAAACACCAGTTTCTAAGTTCGAAAAAGCTTTCTTATTACAATTACCACCCGGATGCTGTATTGGAAAATGAACATCACAAGCTCTACTGGGATCGCACTGTTCTCACAGACCGGAAAATAACCCACAATAGACCAGACCTCATATTGCTCAATAAGGATGAGGACAGAGAACTATTCATCGACGTGGCAATTCCAAATAATAACAATCTTCTAGATAGGCACACTGAAGAAATTTCAAAATACAGAGATCTCGAGGAACGAACCAGAAGCCGAAAAATTTCAAGACCATTCCTATTGTCATTTCATCTACAGGCCTGATACCGAAGAAACTACTAGAGAACTTGAGGAAACTTCAGTTGAACGAAAATATCTATAGAGTCATGCAGAAGGCGGTACTGCTCGGAACGGCGAGAACTGTACGCAAGTACATGGGGAATGCAGAGGAACACAGTCTGCTCTGACAGGAAGTGTGGGTGGAGCAGGAATCCAACTGACAGCAGGGAGCCTAGGAGCGACCCGGACCCGACCACCACCACGAGCCCGAAAACCTGGAAAGGGCTCCAACAGAGCTTATTCTTTTTGATATCTGAGATATCTGGTATAAGTGAATTTCTCTCTGGAGAGGAGTGTGAAAGCCGCAAGGCTTAAGTCATAATAATGCTTCATTTTACCCAACAGGAAAATCCTCGTCGTGATTTACTTATGCGGCAAATATGCCAGAAACCGGTCTACCCATTCTTTATTCAAAGGGTCTACCTGCTACTGTTTCGATAGATGATGGCACGTTCCATGCAGTTCACTTTTCAATTTAAATTTCCTACTAGCCCATTTCTGTTGTTAATATTACTTGTCCTTCTCTCAGGACACTAGACCTCCATTCAGATATATATTCTTCTGATAAGGAGCATTACAATCTTCAAGGGCAAACAATAATTATAGCATGTGTATGAGATACCGTTTTAGCAGAGGTTAGCGTACACGTGGTACCATACAATTTGGTGTATGATACAAGAGCTAAGGGAAAAACCTCAGTAAAAAAAACCTTTCTCCCCGTGAGAGTAGTGGATTGTAAAAAATGAAATTGATCACGAAATAAGCTGAAATATTTTATATTGATGGGCATCTCGCACTACAAAAATTGATCCTTTCTCCAACAGAAAGTAAAACCCAGAAAGTCTTCTCCAAAATACCAGAAACTTTTATCTGAAATAGAGAGAAAACAAAAGCAGAAAAAGGTAAAATAATAAAATTACATTCAATATGTCAGATTAACCTGAAATTGACAACCCAATTCAGAAAGACTCAGAAACTGCACGTATAGCTCTAAAACCAACCTGAAATTTATGAATCGGACAATGATTAACCAGATGATTTATGGTTTCTTCTGGTTGCCCGCATTCGCAACTAGTGCTTTCAACTGAATTCCACCTGAAAAGCATAGTATTGCAACGTCCGTGACCTGTTCTTATACGTTTCAGAATACACCATATTTTCCTGGGAAGATCAAAACTCTATTCGAGGGATCTCGAACTAATTCCTTGTTGAAAATAGTGCACCTATTCCATCCAGACTACCAAAGGCCTTTTCCCTTATATTCGAATTCAGAAAAGAGTTGGACCCTCGGTTGGACCCTAAAGGTTTACGCGTCTTCAGTTTTGGAATCGTATTTTCTGGAATGTAGGATAGAATTGGAAACGAGTCAGGATAGGATTGGAATTTCTTCCAGGAATTCATAACCGCAGTCTGTCTACGAGGCGGTAAAATGTTTGAAAGAACTGGCAACCATTGAATAGAGGAAGATCTAATAGACGCAAATTTTCCAAATGGGCTTTGAAATTTTGCGGAGACCAGCTGAACTCCTAGATATTTCGGATTGAAGTTATGTTCCAAAATAGAATTACCGAAAAATACACTCAATTTTCTATATTTTTGATGATTGTTGAAATGGATACACGTTTTATTTGGGTTAGGACGCAAACGCCACTCGAAAAAGTAATTCCTCAAAACGCTAAATCTGTAGATAGATTATTCTCTATGCATCTAAAATCAGAATGAAGGAATGCGAGGGCAATATCATCAGCGTAAATAAATTTCTCAGAAGAAGTCGTAAGGATATTCTACAGATATAAATTGAAAATAATAGGTGCTAAAACTGATCCTTGAGGAAGACCTTTATTCAAAGTTTTGAAATTACTCCATTTATCATCTACAAAAACACGAAACCTTCTCTGACAGCATGTTTTCCAGTAAGCTAAACATTTTTCCACACTTCAGATGAGTATAAAGTTTGAAAATCAAACCGTCCTTCCATACTGTGTCATATGCGGCAGATAAATCTACAAATGCTGTTCCTGTTTTCAATTTATTATTGAAACCTGATTCACAGAAAGTGGTGAGGCTCAGAACCTGATCACATTAATTTCTACTTTTACTGAAACCCCCTTGACAAGTTTGGAAAGCGTCTTCTAGAGTCGATTCAATCCTAAAAGAATTAGCCTCTCTAAGATTTTAAAAGGAACACTTAATAAACTAATAGGTCGATAACTACTGGGGTCAGAAGAATTATTTCCACGTTTGAAGATTCCTATGACTTTCGTTTTTCGGAACTCGGCGGGAAAATTGCCGGTATTCAGAATATTATCATAAAAAGATAATAACCAAGACAACGCTCTTTTGTCTAAATACTTGATGAATTCCGGATAAATTCCGTTAAAACCTGGAGCTTTTCGAGATTTAGAAGATTTAATTGCTGCTTTCAATTCATCCATATTGAATGGATTAGAGATGACATCCACGGCTGGAAGTGAGGTCCTAAAATTGTGTTATTTATGCTTCATGTCTTTCATTTTTTATTGTGAAATTTCAACTGAATTAAAAACATCAATGAGTCGATGAGCAATAATGATAGGATCGATCTTGGAAGATGACATTGCTAAAGGAGCAGCCTCACCTAGTTTCCTCAGAACAGCCCATGAGCTCCTACTAGAATGTGTGAAGTATATGTTTGAAACTACACTATTCCATATCTGCTTACGACCGGTATTTAATGAATTCATAAGCTTTTCGCATTTTCCTTGAGATGGGGAATTTTGATAATCTTTATACAAATTTTTGGTTTCATTTGACCAACTAGGAATATATTCGTGACGAAAACCTCGTAATGAAGTTTGTAGCTGCAGCTTTTATTACATCTACAAAAATTTCCAACAGCAGATAATTGTTTTATGAAATACGGATTCCCAACATTTTTATGACTGAATTTGTTTCATAATAAAGATACCAAATTATCAGAGAACTGTGCTACTGGACCGAATCCGAAAGTGAGTTCGATGATCGCATTTAAAATGTGCTATTTTCTTTCAGGCTCTAGTACAGTACCAGCAATTGAGACGAGAAGACGAGTTTGTTGGTCCGCTTGTGGAGGTAGAATATTGGAGAAATCAACTATCAAGATTCACAAGCATAATCGAATTCATCACAAAAGCAGATTGCCAAATTCACACAGCTTTTCTAAGAGAAATTGCTAGTTCTGTTCTGAAGGTAAGGTGGTTTTATCCCTAAAACTCATTCCGAAAATCAATTCACAAAACGGGTCATGCTATGAAACTATCGAAGATTGTCAAATTATTTGAAATATTTGTCGGAAAGTTATGTTGGAAATTCTGAGAATTCCAATGTGAAAAGAGTCGCCGTGGAATCTTGTAGTTGTAGTAAGAAGGTCAAAGAATCGGATTGAGCTTTCGATTGGTACTAGAATGATATATTTACCTTTTCTCTCTGATCTGCAATGAACATGAGAAGCCTCAAAATTTGAGAAACGGTGGGGAGGTTTTTTCATACAGTATTTGTTGTATGGAATCTTTAATTTTTGCCGGTACAAAGTAAAAACCATAGATTAATGAAACAGGAGATAGAGCATCTCGACAAATACGCGTTCACAAAATACTGCCATAAATATGAATTTGGATTCCTTGGGTGGGGGAACTGGACAGGAGCGGATTCAGAACTAGTCACGCTGTGAATGTTTCAGATAGTCGGCAATAATTTTATATCGATTGAAAATATGTTTCACTGCAAAGATTTCCAGTATTATTCTTATGACAACTAATCGAAGGGATGAAGAAGTAATAATACCAAAACACCTGACGTAAAAAAGAATTTATTTTGAATACAATGTTATCATACAGTAATGGTCAATATGACCCTAACCTACATACAGATTATTTGAAATTTTATTCACTAAGTATATACTGAAAACCAAAAATTACTTTCATCAAATAAATTCCCTTCAAAATGGTGAATTCTCAGATCAATAAAAGTGGAAGCAGCTGAATTTGATGGAATTTGTATAATGAGAATCTTAAAGAGTTTCTTCATTGAAGAGATCCTCAAGTCTTTTGAACACATTTTGGGGAATGAAAAAGTAATGTAATACTGTAGACATGTACCAATGATTGTGAAATAAGAAATGATTTCTTATTGCATACAGTTACTCATAAAAGAATCCCTCAATTCTAGATGAAGCATCATTTTTCTTCCTTTTATGGGCAGTTTTAAATTGAATTAAGTTATATTGCATATTAACTAATGAACATATTTTTCACTGCAACTAGAAGAAAGATTCGGTGCTTTGTCAGAAGTAGCTGAAGACTTTAGCTTCCTCAATGGAATATGTTTGAAAGACTTTCCACTTGAGGAGGTAAAGAAGAAGGCAGCGGATTTGGCATTGAAGTATAGTTCCGATTTAGATCCGTATGAATTTGTCAACGAACTGGAGAGCTTCAAATTCCAAGAGAGTTCGATATTTGACAATTTGAAGAGCATTCATCTCTGGATCTTCTTCGAAAAATACGGGAATTATAACTTCAAATGATACTCCGAATTTTTTCATCATTACCAGTAACCACAGCAACATGTGAACGTTCCTTCAGCAAGCTGAAGTTAGTGAAAACCTACTTAAGGTCGTCAATCGACAGAAAATCGAAATGCCACAACTTCCGGGCTAACTTGATAGACCTGCACTAAAGAGTGCAGGAGGGTGGAAGAGCACCGAAATTGCGATGAGTTATGTCGATGATTCGGTCAACAAAAAATCGAAATGTCTAGCAAATTATTTGGTAGTAAGGAGAGTTCAAATGTTCTGCAGTCCTCGAGTTCAGCAGTTTCTGAGTCAACAGATGGTTCATCATCATCAGTATCAACTCTTTCATCATCAAAAATCTGTGTTACTGGAAAAACTGGAAAACAATTGTACCATGATTTTCAACATATATGACGATAAAACAAAATTTTCTAATGTGAATAATACTACTAACTTGTAAAAATTTTGCAAGTTAACTGTCAGTTTTACAAGTTAATGACTTGATAAAATAAACTTTCTTGATTAATATTGTGTTTTTGGAAACTGACGTTTACGAATGAGAAACAAATAAATATTGTTCTTACTCAACGTTAGGACAAGTATCACTTTCCGCACTTGATAGGATAATAACCATTTTGGCATATGTAAATCCACCTAACCTACAAATGTATTTCAGCCTTTGAGAAAGAAATAAAGTGAGAGTGTTTAGACTACACAGCCCACTGAATACAGTATTATATATTGATATCGAAAAATAAAGGTTACATTCTACAGACACTTTTTCATGCGGAATGCAGTGCCAACCAGTTCTCCCTAGCACTTACGGTTACAGAGCTGCCATTCGTTCCCATCGGATTTTGCCCACCCTGTACCACATAAACCAGAAAAATCTATATAAATGAAAACATACAAGGCATGAAAGGCGAAACTAGGGATTAACAGACTATTCACATTTAATTTCCGAAATGGTTTCCTCTCTTTTGAAAACGCGTTTGTGTACTTTTCTTGAATTTGCCATAGAACTTCTGATGAGATTTAAATTTTGCTTCAAAATATTGCATTCCTCGAAAATTCTCAAAATAAGATGTTCTCTACTCCCTACTCCCTAATTTAAACCATCATTAATCGCTTTCATTAATATTGTACTAGTTGATTAAATAACTATTTGAGGTCGTGAATGAGTACCTACAACATTGATTGAAATATCTTTACGTGGGCTGTTTCTTAGAAATAATCTTTTTATTGGAGGACTGGAGGTGCGAATATGTCATTCTGTATTGAATGATTTTAGAATATGAGCAATAATTAAAGATGGATTTGGATTCTGGTAGAAGTATTTCAGAAACAGTTTTGTATGTTGCATTCTTTGACGATACACCTTAACTACCTAGTTCATAATATTCTCACAGCATTGGAGTTAAATTTCGATATCGTTCTTACTTGAAAATCATTTCTCGGAAAACGGTAGGTGTGCCAAAAAATTTGATAACACTGGAGTAATGACTCATCATGGTAGAATCTGAAACGGATAATGAACTTATGGAAACGCAAGGTACAGGGTGTTTTCAACCTTCAAAATTAATACGAAATTATCACAATAGAACCAAGTATTTTGAAAAACGTGTAAGTATAATTGAATGTACTAATTCATATTGTACTATTCTGAAAATTTAATCAGAATTGATTGAACTGGTAGGCCAAACCTCTGCATGGAAGTTTGTGCCAACACGAGTCTACACTAAGCCTATAATGAAGTAGCCAGTGGAGTATACAAAGTGTAGACTACGTGACAAAGCCGAAGACGGTCCAGCATTTGTCCTCGGGCTGCTCAACAATAGCCGGTACAAAATACCTAACCCTCTGTAAGCCTAGTTGCACACACACCGATTTTGGACGGCCGATTTTATATCGGTCGTCCAAATTCCAATAGTGAACCACGTGTGGGAACGGGACCTTGCACATACGCCGACCACTGATCGGTGACGGTAAAATGCCGGTGAGAAACCGTCCAAAACCGGCAATACCGGGATGTAGTGGCGTACGTGACTAAGTACACGTTTGTACAAGCACCGATTGTATACCATTGAACTCAAGAAGGAGTTCTTTCTTGAGTTCAATGTTTTTTACCGACCATTTCAGTCGACTTTAGTTGGCTGCTCGTTTGGACGGTAAAAATCCGGTAAGTGTGCTAGCAACTGCTACCGATAAAATATCGGCCGATTTTATTCCGACCCGTCCAAAATCGGTGTGTGTGCAACTAGGCTATCACTTCCCATGTACGCTCATCAAGCGGTTTTACAGAACGACGACCAGATATGGTGATATGATCTAATTAGAACAAAACAGCCATTATCGTAGATTTCTCATGCTACTTGACCAAAACCTATGGGGAGAAGATAGCAAAGTACAAGCCACTGTCAAAACAAATGAAAATCATGTGGCGCCTGGAAAAGAGGAAACAAAACCCTTAATTTTCAGTAGCAATGGCCTGGTCCACCGAAAAACGATAGAGCACATCCGAAAACTGAAGCTGCCCTCCAATACAATTCGTTGCCGAATCCGTGTATACAATTTCTCGCTATTTTTTAAATATCTCTCATCTGTCCATCACGTCTGTATGATCATTCCAGGAGTTTATGCGTTTACGGCACTATCGGTTAGTGCTTTCCATTAAACATTCGTGACTTATGTTTGGGTTCTCTTTTATGTGTATGAGTTACTCCTGAGATGTTCCGCATTTTTATTTCGTCAGTACTAGGGATGCTTTTGTTTCTTTGTTGTCGGCTATTTTTCTATGGCGGATATTTATATGGCTTCAATGCATATTTTGCAAATTTAAATTTTTTTTCAATGTTATACCTTGATAGGAGTTCCTATATTACAGTCTAAGTTAAGCATGGGCAAAGTACGGTCCGCGGGCCAGGTCCGGCCCAGGTGATAGTTTAATCCGGCCCGCGTCAAGAATTTGTAAATATCGCCAGTATTTTTGTTTTCTATAAGTTTGATCGTCTAAGGTAGGGAAAACCAACGGCACCTAATAGTTTTGTCAAATCGTTGCGTCCTGTTTATTTTCATCTTAATATGTTGAATATTATCCATCGAAGACAAAAAACCAGCTGGAAGCGTGTTAGGTGGAAGAAGGACTGATAAATAGAAGTACACCAATTTGTTATTCGAATTGCATAGAGTTGTAATCGGAGCTCAGCCTTAGTACTGCGTGTGCATCTGGCAGCGGCTGGCAATATTTCTTGTAACTGCGCAGATAATGGACCTTGATAGTATCCACATAACAAGTACAAGTCGCCAAATCTCCTTCTGTGTTTTGCATCACAGAACACAAATAATGCCGCATGGAGTTGCAACGAATAGCTGGGTGCTGAGCTTTAAATATGAAGGTAGTATCCCAGTCAACCAGAAATGTAACAGTAAGTCGCAGGGAGTACCCAAAAATATCGCAATGAAGCGCTTCTTTGAGAATTTTCATGGACGTACTTAAGATTTCACATTGTGGACATTAACGTCCGCATATTGTTAAGTTTGCGAATTCCTCAACTTTAGATCCCTAGTGGTTGCATGAAACATCATATCGAGATGTAAAATGATGTGTTGTGAGTAAATTTCGATGAACTCTACCCAGCGACTTCTCTAAGAAAAACTTTCAGTAACTGTCTGAAATGTTCTATTTATCAACACGTGGTCTTGAGGTTAACTCATAACCTAAATCCCGCTATGCAAAACGTGGTGTGACTATTCGTGTTTCGTGCTGTGACTGCGTTGTGTTGAGAGAATAAACAAACAAAATCTTTATGAATGAATTTTGAGAATAATTTTTTTAACCGAGCTGTTCATCTATTATTAAATTTCGTTTTAGTTAAGTGTAACTTGACGTTGATTGATTAATTAATGTGCAGTAAAAGGTGAGTAGTTATATAACCTATTGAAATAATGACTATATCATGATCACTTCTTGGCCCTCTTATCCTCCCCATTTTTGCACCTTTGTAACGTTCAACTTTCAACATACCTCATATGAATTTAGGTGATTATTAAGTCATAAGTGACATTCACAAAACCTTCAAAATTAAACTTGGAATTAATTTGAATCATCCATAGAACTTCAAATTATTATTTTAGATAGTGTGCTGGAAAAAATCAGCTTTTACTGTTGTTCGATTTTTCATGACACTCAATTTATTACTATCAATACAGCTCTAATTTTTTCTTCTTCAGCTGGACCATGCCGTTCCTGAAGTGGAATGAAGATTTATAACAAGATATACGTTCTTTATCATTCATCACTGGTATTCGTGCCACTACATAGTTGATTATACGTTCTTTATGTTATAGATTTGGATTTGTATGAAACATATTAATCTTGAATAAAAAGATATCACTAATTCAATTTCCCATTTGAGGATGAGAGCAGAATGCGAAATATATGTAGGTAAGAGTAAACACAGGGTAAAAATGAGGCGTTCAGAGCTGAAGAGGCCCAAGCTACAATTCTTCTGAAATTGAGTTTACGAGTATATAAATTTTGATTAATTTTTAAGCAGTTCTTACTGTTAATTCAATTTCAGAAAAATTGTAGCTTGGGTCACTTTTGCTCCGAACGCCTCGAATATAGAGTGCAAATTGATTGCCACGATGGTGATTATCAAATTGAACATGAATATAACTTCAATAGAGGATACACTTTGGTAGTTTATTCTGTCAAAATAATCGTTCCAAAAACCTCCAAAATGAGAAGTCGCAATGTTGCTGTCTATGGTGCTTTTTTTACACTTACTATGTGATATTATTATTATTATTATGTACTGGGTAATTACCCGCGATATGCGATGTTGCGGACATTAAGCACTCTCCAGTAAGTACTGGTGGCCTTTTTTTAAATCAACATTGTGAAGTCGCATTTCCACAGTGGTAATTCCCAACAACTTCCCTGTGACTGAAACTGGTTGACTGGGATTCAAGTGTGAATCATACATGAAAATTTATTCGAATCTGCGTAGTTAGAAGTAACGGTTTTCTCCTGAATGGAATTTTTTGAGCTTTAATTATTGTAGCCAATATTAATATAAGTTAAGCAAAGCTCGCAACTTAGCATCAGTGTAGTGTTCTAGTTCTTTCAATTTTAAATAAATTATTTTGGATTTGCTTGGGCTTGGGAATCTTGAGACGCTGAATGGAAAATTACCTAGGCGGGCCAAAAAAATTGAAAATATACATGTTCATAAGTGATAAACATCCTTCGATTCATACATCGAAAATGACTTACATCCTAAAAAAGTAAAAAAATTACAAAACTCATTGTTCGGTAAAATACGAAGGAGTATGTGAAAAATGAAATGTGATTAAGCTTCTAAAGTTGTTCCATACTCTGGTATAAATTGGCACTATGATGCTATATGCTGTTGACTAAAGGTGCCTACAGATTTCTCTGACATGACGTGCGCCCATGTCATAATGCGCGTGATTCAAAAATCTAACATAGGATTTTGCGCTGAAGTGTTAAATTTGTCTGACGTGACGTTGACGAAGTGCATACCCAGGTCAGTAATTTAACACTTCCGCGCAAAATCCTATGTTAGATTTTTTATTCGTGCGCACTATAACTTGAGCCCACGCCCGCGTCACGTCAGAGTCATCTGTAGGAGCCTTTAGTAAACAGAATTTCAGTCATCACTACCAATTTCTACCAGAGTATAAACAACTTTTAGAAGATCAATCACATTTTCATTTTTCACATACTCCTTCGTATCCTAAATAACAATAATTAATTTTTGTATTTTTTTTTACTTTTCTAGGATGTAAGTCATGATGTATAAATCGAAATAAAGTTTATCACTTGTACAAATGCGAATTTTCAATTTTTTTGGCCCGCCTAGGTAATTTTTTATTTTATCTGGCCCTTCCATCACAAAGTTTGCCCATGTCTGGTCTAAGTTGTCAATGTGTTTTTTTAGGTTTGGAAGAAACAAATAAATGCAGTTACCGATGCAAGAAATGAGTGCTCGGACAATGTGAAGTATCTTTACTCATTTGAATCGTATTGTGCTCCTTTATACCAACTTGACCCGACGGAGATTCCGGCTCATATTCCCGCACTATTGCGTTCTGTCAGGATGATTTACAATACCTCACGATACTACAATAATACTTGCAACGTTACAGCTGTTTTGGTCAAGGTATCAAACCAAATTATCAACGTTTGCAGGAGCTATTTGAATTGCAATGGGACAAAAACTGTCTGGAATCAGCCCAAGAAGGATGTGTTGGCTAAAGTTGAGGTAAATATTTATTTTGTTGCAGAAGTGCTTTATATCTTTTGAAACTTCGTTGTCCTAAAAAAAAAATATGGAAAATAAATTTTTCTCCATGAGCAGAATTGTCCGTAGTGTAGAAAGCTCTGATCATAAAAGAAAAAGAGGTTGAAAGATTGGCATTTTAATTCTTCAGGTCGATGACATGTGAATATGTATGCCCATGTAAAAGCCGATTTAGCCAGATCGTGAACTATGATAGTAGACCACAGAACAACATGCAATCAAATGAATAAAAAATATTCCAGCTTCTACTATACTAGCTTCTTCTCGATATCTGTTCAATATAATTCGATAAAAATTGTTACTCAAAATAGTGTCAGATTGATCCTTCTATCTGGCACACGAGTTTTGATCGGCTCATTGGGCGGTTCAAGAATCGGCGAATAAAATTTGATTTGCCCTTTAGATTTCGTATTCCCTCCCTGGCGTCTGCATAAAATATTGTTTGCTGTGAATTAATGGTATATACGCTATAGGTACACGGTTTTTTCAGAAGTGAGGATTTTTACAGAAGGTAGAACATTTTACCGAAAATCGTCTACTTACGAGTTAACTGTTCAAGAAAGCGGATTCATCATAATCCCCAGTTCAATATGCTTATAAATTTTGAGTACTAAATCATGATTGTTCACTAGGTTTCAGTACATTCGAGACTATCTGAATGACTCTTTGAGGTCATTTGAGAAAAATAGGTCCTTAATGCTAGGTAGGGTGAAATGTAGACAAATTGAGAAATTTTATTGAAAGTTCTTGTGACAATAATAGTCGATGAAATGCTCCCATTGCTATGATATTTTACAACATTCTAGCGTCGGAGTCAGACAGTTCAAACAACATCGAAACCAAAGAAGAATGCGATGATAAATTTGAATAAATTTTGCGAATAATTTATACGAGTTTAATTGGTGAGAGATTTTAACACTTGTATCTTGATACTTCTGCTGTATGTGGGTAAATCGTATCGAAATGAATTATTTCATATCCCGAATTACAAGGAAATAGGAGAGATATGAACCTTCTAGTTCCCATTTATATTTTTTTCCTCTGGAGAGAAGTGTGAAAGCTTTTATTACCAATTCAATGAAATATTGAGTCAGACGCCGCCTCGGCGGAAACCGCCTGTGTCAGAGCCCTAAGACCCCGATGGCTCAGCATACTCCTGCGTCAAATGAGGAGATGCAAGAACAATCTCCAAATCGCCAGATATGTAGAAGAGTAAGCATAGAAATGTTGCACCTCCTGGTGTGCCAATCACTACAAGCATCAGACACTGGAGTTATATATGAACACTCATTATGTTTGTTTGATAATGTATGTAATAACGTTTACAGGGTGATGCATAACTATTTGGACATAGGCTAAGGGCAGATTGTTTGGACCAAAATATGGCGATAGGAACAAATATACTTCAATAAAATATTGCTGTGGAGAAAGATAGAGGGCGTTAATGTTGAATTTCTTATAAGGGGTCAGAATAATATTTTCTTCGAAGTTCGAAAGTCCTTCATTAAAAGAATCAGAAAAGGCCTAGAAGTCGGAGAAGGCCACGTAGAACATTCAATTTATGTTTATTTTTTTTATGTTACATTGTTTTTAATTATGCATTATCGTCGAAATAAATAAATGAACTAAATGAATCGGTTCTTCAAATCCTTTTCCGATACTCTGAACTGTTCATTTGTGTTTATCTTAAGGAAGGATGGAAAATTTTACAGTGAAATTATTAGCAAAAAACTGAAAAAAAAAATCAAATTTAACGCCCCCTGTATTTTTCCACAGCAATATTTTATTGTGGTATATTTAGTCCTATCGTCATATTTTGGTCCAAACAATCTGCCCTTAGCCTATGTCCCAATAGTTATGAATCACCCTGTATAGATATTGTAGCTCAGATATGAATAAATAAATAAAAACATAATAGATAGAAAAAGAGTTCGGAGTTATCTAAAGTATTAGCGACAACAAATAATTTAAATCGAGGTTTAAATGAGCAGGACGATTTTTTTTCTGTATGCAAAAAATTTACATTTAATAAGTGTCATTCAACAAACCTGATTAAGTTTCGAATGAAAAATGTTCATTCATTCATATTTTTTCTTTTTAAGAAATGCTTGGACCTTTATCTCAAATATTACCAGTGCTACAACAAAGTGTGCTCTGAAATGAAGGAAGCTGGAGAGAAACCATTCGGTTGTTCAGAAATGTATATCTTTGGAAAGTTCGAGACCTTCAAAAAGAGAGTAGAAGACGTAAGTAATAATCATACTTTTCCTATATGTTTTGAATACAAAATGCAATAAAAAATTTTGCAAATTATTGAGAGGAGAAAGTATATTTGTTTTTTTTTGTATCTTGGATGATATTTATTATATCAATTTATCAAATATCAATAAATCAGATATCAATATCTGGAATTATTGTTCAGTTTGCTTAGTTTCTCTACCAGAATAAAAAAGAAAAATTCAACAAAGCTGATAGTTTCCAATCGAATACTTATGCCATATGTAGAAAACGTACAATTCGTGTCCATTTATGGTAGGAACGTTCACGGACTTGATTGGTATATAATTTGAATGTTTATTTTCGGACATTCCATGATATACAGGGTGATTCCGCAGGATACCGACAGATTTGAGAAGTTCATACTAGTCAAAACGGTTTCGAAACAATGTTTCGTTTATGGCTGGGGACCCTCATTGATACTCTACGAGGTGATTTGTCCGATTCGACCGATTTTACTTTTATCAATAACTTTCGTATGATACATTTTTGAAAAAAAATTGCAGCAAGATGAAATAACTTTCAACTATGGTTTACATTTGAAAAATCGGAAATCCCTATCGTATCTCGCAAAGGACTGGATCAAAAAATTTATTAATATCATAATCGAATTCCCTATAAAAAAGTGCCTGTAGAATGAAACAAGGGATTTCGGATACGAGTTCAAATAAGCGAGTTATTCAGTTTCATTGAAAATGACAATGTCCCAATTTTTGTTCATAACTCAAAATCTATTAACGTTATGCTGGATCTGTTTTCAGTTTTGGATTAGTCAAGAAAAAAGAGGTCGAGAATGTGTCGTCCGTTTCCTTCTAGCTGTTATAGTTTTCGAGATCCCTTCAGTAGACAACGAATTTTGCCTATCCTGTACATTGTGTTTCACAAACTTCGTTATCCGTTTGAAATCTTATCACAATGAGTCATTATTCCAGTGTTCTCAATTTTTTTGGCACACGTCCGGCTTTCCGAGAAAGAATTTTTGTAGAAGAACAATATAGAAATTTAGCTCCAAATTAGGGTGCACATTCTGAACTAATGTCTGCTTTTCATCAAGTTACAAATCTGTAGCGTACGATCGATCTGTCAGTGTCCGATTCACAGATTCGTAAATAATGCAATTCTGGAAATTCTGTAACTATCTTCTTCACAGTGTTATTTTTGAACTACTTATCGTAAATAGAGACGGATTCCTGTGAGCTACAGATCAATAAAAACGTCCAAAATTGCAATTTTCCTGTAAGCTTATGAAAAGCTACAGATTGGCCCCCAGGTGAAAGCGGAATACCACCATAAGTAAAGCTTTATCGTCCAAGGATACAAAATGCAGAGCTTTCCCTATGTTCTTAAATAGTTTTATGAAATTCCAAATTCATATTTGATTAGTTATATTCTGAAACAAATCATTCAATACGAAAAATTACTTTATATGCAAAAAAAAAACCGAAAAATCTCAATAAACATACGGAACATATGAAAGGCGATAATAATGCCCGATTGTACAGTTCAAATTCGAGCCGGGTTCAACATTGAACCTAGTTCAACCTGTCAAAATTGAATGGAATTGTCAAAGTTTATCTGGGTTCCAACTAAAACTTATCTTGAACTGTACAACTGGGCCTAAAATTCAACAAAATATTCACAGGTCCGTCAAGCTAGAGACCCGCCCATTTTGTGCCAATTTGCTCCGTAAAAAATTTTTGTGCGAGATATTCCCAATTTTCCTGTGGATCTTCAACTTGACGCTGAGACCCGCCCATGTAATTTCGACAAATGTATATGATAATAATTTTGTGCCCATTTTGTGCCAATTTGTGCCGTAAAAATTTTTTTCCGAGATATTCCGACTTTTCCTATGGGTCTCCAACTTGATGCGGAGATCCGCCCATGGAATTTCGACAAATAAATATAATGATAATTTTGGCCATTGTCTACCGTAGGGCAAAAATTTTTGCTGGTATATTTTCCAAGATAATACGGCTTTTCCGATGGTTCTCTAACATGACACCCGTCTATAGAATTTCGACAAATAAATATTATTATAATTTTGAGCTCATTTTGTGCCGTAAACAAAAATTTTTTTGCCTGTATATTTTTCGAGATATTCCGACTTTTCCGATTGGAGAGCCTCCAACTTGACGCGAAAATTCATATATGGAATTTCGAAATCTTATTGAATGAATGAATGAATGAATGAATGAATGGTTTATTGGTGTATCTACAATTGTAAAAATTGTTTCCACAAGTCAGGTAAACATCAACATCGACACAGTTTTATATAAAATATACACACTTATTGTAAAAACGACAGGACGTGACAAATTGAAACTTAACAAATAAGATAAACAAAGTTTACAATCTCATGACTTCCAGAACGAATTGAACTCATCAATCAAATAAAAAACATTGTCCAACAATATTTCCTTAATTTGCTTTTTAAATTTGACATGTGAAAGGTTTCTCAGCTCGGCAGGCAGTCTATTATATAACGACGCTGCACAATACTCCGGGTTGCTTTGGGATTTTTTCAGTCTCAAGAAATTTTTTCTGATTAGGGATTTATTTCTTGTGTCATATTCGTGTACGTCGGATTGCAAAGGATAATGCTTGTCACTGCCGTGGATGTAAAGTAAGTTTTCTAGAATAAAGATTGATGGAAAAGTTAAAATTCTCAACTTTTCGAAAACTTGCTTGCAGTTCTCCCTATAACTCAATCCTCCCAAAATCCTTATCGCACGTCTCTGCAATCTGAAGACTGATTCGCGTCGAGCACAGTTGCCCCAAAGTATGACAGCATACCTCAGTTTACTCTCCACGAGAGCAAAGTAGACCAATCTAAGTGTTTTCTCGGACAGCGAACAGGAAAGAACCCTCAGGGCAAATATATTTCTACTCAGACTGGATGTCAGCTCATCAACATGGGTACTCCAGGTAAGTGAAGCGTCCAGATACACTCCCAGGAACCTAACCGTGCTGTCATTGTCTACATCACATCTCTTTCTCAAACTCAGGGTCAGAGATTGTGTCTTATCTTCATTCATACTGAGACCATTTGCTGTAAACCAATCCAGAGCTCCCGACAGAGCCACCCGCGCTTTCTCGGCCAAGTCTTCGAGGTCACGTGATCTAACCTCAAATGTTGTATCATCCACAAATTGGGTTGTCTTTACTTCAGGCACATATCCGGGCAGATCGTTAATGTATATTATGAAAAGTACAGGTCCCAAATTTGATCCCTGTGCCAGCCCAAGGGTCAAGTCTGTCGTATCCGAATACATGTTATCCACGTAAACCGCTTGCCTACGATCGCTCAAAAATGAATCGATCAAATTTAGGGCTATGGAATTGAATCCGTATCTCTCCAGTTTAAAAAGCAGCTTATTCCGATCGACACAGTCGAAGGCTTTTGACAAGTCAACGAATGATCCCAAGCAATGTTCACCTTGCTCAAAACAATCGACAGTAAAGTCAATGAAGTGAATAATAGCATCGACCGTACTTCTGCCTTTTCGGTATCCAAACTGATTTTCTGAGAACAAGTTATTCTGTTCAAAGTAGCTTACTATCTGGCCTGCGATTACTTTTTCAAGAATCTTGGAGAACACCGGTACAATTGAAATGGGACGATAGTTGTTTTTATCCTTACGATCTCCTTTTTTATGAACTGGGATCACTTTAGAGATTTTTAAGCAATTTGGGAATTTTCCTGTCAGTAGACATTTATTAATCAGTTTAGTTAACGGCATAATGATTGAGCTAATATTAGCTTTAATTATCTGCACCGAAAGGTCATAATAATCCGTGGATTTGCTATTCCTCAAGCTCTTCACTATTTCACGCACCTCAATGAATCCCACCTCGCGGAATACAAATTCTAAGTTGTGTGGAACCCTCTTCTTAAATGATTGACCGAACTAGTGATGATTGATACTAGTAATTTTGTGCCTATTTTTTCTATTATTTTTTGTGGATAAGGTTAAGTGATATTTTCTTTATACAGTAAAACGTATTTGAGAAGCATCAACAAATACTGGCAGTTAGACGCAAGTCGTTAGCCATTTGCTATAGCAATAAATTTTCTCTCTCTCTCTCTCTATTCATTAACTCTAATCTAGGTTTACAATTTCTGAAGGGGTACTTCGGTACCTATGGAAAATCAGGATAATATTAATATGAGTATGGATATGAACGTTGTTTGTTTTTCAAATTTCATACGAACTATAAAGTTAGAATTTCGATTTTGCAAGAGTCTGATAAGCAATCCTCGATTGAAGTGCTGAACGGGTGTTCTGGATGCACCACTCCGCCACAACGCCTAGATCCGCTTACGGAATTTCGATCAATGAGTATTATAGGAAAATTTCAATGATCCTTTGAATGTAAAATATGGATATTTCAATAAATAGGCATCAATATCTTCGAATATTCAGGCTCGGTACTTTCACGTGTGAATAAATAAATTTATTCGATAGATAAGTCTTATACATAGAATAAGTAAAAATGCTGTATTTTCAGTTTCAGATATTGTTATTCATCGAATAAATCTGTCATTGAAACTTAATTAAAAGAGTTCATTTTTCATAGATCGAATGTCAGTACGTCATTATTGGTTGAATTTCTTAGATTCTTGATATATGGTTATTCTTTATGTGATTTTCACGAAATATTTGCTTTCTAGTTGGAATTATGATAATTTCTACAATGTGGTGTCTTATTTTACATTAATCATTGAAAAGTAGTGTTAGTATATTTTGCTGAAGAGTAGTTTAGTTGGAAAATAAAGTCTGTATATCCTTTTATACCATATATTGCCTTTTTGAAAGTAACCTTTCAAAACCTTGCTGATACGTAAAATTGTGATATTTTGTGATATATTCTGGAGTAATGACTTCCTTTCTTTTCGATGTATAAAAATGTGTTCTGTCGGACACGACTCGAAATACGACTGCGTGTATTGTATATTCCCTTCATAGTCGACTCCCTGCTACTTTCCGCTGAAACCCGTTTTGTTATCGCACACATTGAAATTTTACCAACAAACATTAATGAATGAAAATTCAACCTTTCCATGAAAAAAAAAAACAAATACCAATATCCAACATCCTCCCCCACGAAATAAGAAAAATAATGGAAAAATTTAAACCTTTGGCAATGGGCAAAGCTTCGTTATATGACGTACAAAAATCACATTTGTGGTTCGCAACTGAACAACGCGAACTGTATTATCTGATCCCGGCATTGACTTTATCATTCTTGCTAGAGCCCACTTCAGCGGTGGCAAATTGTCCTCCTTAATTAAGACTAAAGTACCTCACTCGATATTTTGAACCGGTTTATGCCATTTTGAGCGAGTATGTAGCTGATAAAGATACTCTACGGACCATTTCTTCCAAAACGACTGAGACAATTTCTTACACCTTTGCCAGTGATCTAATCTGTTATCTGGTATTTCAGAGCAATCCCTTTCTGGCATCGCTATTAATGGTGAACCAATTAAAAAATGTCCAGGCGTTAAACATGAAATATCCGATGGGTCGTTTGATACAGGGCGCAAAGGTCTAGAATTTAATACCGCTTCGATTTGTGCAAGACATGTGAGCATTTCTTCGAAACTTAGATGTGAGTTTTCCACTATACGTGTTCAAAAATCTGGGTGTTGAGATTTTTGGCAATTACTTAAAAGTGGACTGTTACCAAATGATTGAGTTGGAGATGGTAAAATAAAATCTTTATTGTATATCAAACACTTCACATAATAAATAGACACTCGCATGAAGTAAAATTATATACAACATCTAAACAGAGTGAACCTATTTACAAGTATTGAGAAGTTATTGAGAGAATTTGAGAGTAATGTTTCAATGAGAAAATCAACGTTGTATTTGCTTGAGAGAAAGAGCAGGTTGAGTGAATTTCATGTATCGAGTAACAAGATCAATTATTTTGCGTTTGATAAGAATTGAGAGAATTGAGATAGATCTACTTAAAAACGTGTCTATGTATTTTGAGTTGCATAATAATTGAGCTTGATAGTTATGAATTGATGTGAGTGTTATCATGCAAGCACAACGTTTACAGTGATAGAGTTTACGATTTCATAAACTGTCTCGCTATCAGAAAAACAGAAGGTTGCAGTGACAACTTGAGAAGTTAGAGATATGTAATGTAGTGAAACAGGTATAATGAGAGAGATGATTACCAACGCTTACAGGAATAGCAAATCTATTAGAAAAGCAGAAGGTGTTTTATGAGAGTACATAAATTGAGGTGAGTTGTGTTACAAATGTAATGTAGAGAAATGAAATATTGTAAACGTAGAAAGAATTAATGAATAGTATTCATAATTGAGATGAAACAAGAAGAGCAGTTCATAATGTTAGAGAAAAGAAATAAGGCATCATAATTTTCAGGTAATAGAGTCATGAGAAAGTTTATAATAAATTATACTTATTGAGTTGAAATCAGTTGGACCTCCTCGAGCGTTATCACAAACCAGTCTGTCCAAGAGAGTTGATTGAGTGTATTCCATTATTCAGAGTTCTGAGTGTAGTGAGATGGATTTCGATCTGGTCTATGAGAAGCCTTCGAAGTGTCCAACTTGAGCGTAGAGGTACCTGAAACTTAAGAGGCCTGAGAAGTCTGATCGTAAGAGGTGTAAAGTTAATCTGAGGTGACATGTATACAAAATGAGAGTGAATACAAGTATATAAGCTTCTAATAGAGTGGTGTGAAATGTGAACTTGGTGCTGAAATTAGAGAAATTAAAATATGAGTGGTTTTCGAGATGATGTGATTGTAAGCGAATGAAATATCGATGCATTTTGAGGAGGTTGAGGCAGTTAGGTACATTGAGCACGTGGTTGATTGAGAGATTTGGAGAAAATTGAAAAAAATATACATGCAAACATGATAGAGAGATGTAGAGCAGAATATTGCAAATGTAATTGTGAGAAAATGCATAGCGATGGAGTGAATGTTGAGAGGAAAATTATGTAGAATGAAATTCTAACGTGACACATGCAAAAAATGATTACATTTTTTGTTGAGTGAAAAAAGTACTGTACCTTTTTGAGATGTTAATTGATTGATTGTTATAATATAAAATAATATTATTAGATTTGAGCTGACTGAGAAAGTTGAGAGTGCACTAAAAAATCACGTTAAGAATTTACACCAAGTTCCAATTCACTTGAGCGAACGAAGAATCTAGAGAGAATGAATTGAATTGAGAAGATTCAATAGGTTCCACCGGTTTTTTTTTGAACAGCTGATTGACAGCGATTTAAAGGTTACGTTCACAGAAGCATGTAACGATAAACGTAGTCACTGAGTTGATAGAGTTGTGCACCGAGCTGATAGAGTTGGGTTAAAAATTACTCCAATTTTTAACAATACGCTTCAGATGAAATTTCGTAGATTTTATATTTGCCTCCCACAATCCCCTCCAATGAGGACTATTTGGAGGGATAAATTTACATTCTATCTCATTTTTGCTTAAATAACCGTAAATGTCTGAATCTGAATTGACTTGGTTTTTAAGAAAATCACGAACTTCCTTCATTTCATTATTTGTTAGTACCGTTGTCACTCCAGATTTACCTCGTCGAGCAATGAATCGTCTCAATGTATGTAAAAAAGCGGAGGAACTTAAACTTGACACGAGCTTTACTGATCTGTGTTTGCAGATTATTTCTCGACGATCACCCAGCGAACGCTAAGTGTGTACTATAATAACTCTTTGTCGTCCTTATGCACTACATCATCAATGAATAGCTCAACATTCTTTTTTCATCCTGTGCTGGAATTTGAAGTGATTGTTGCAATAAAGTCTATCAAAAATAATAAAAGCAGTGGAGTGGATTTTATTTCCGCCAGAATTTTAAAACTGATCGGGGCGCTCATTGCTCCACATTTTGCCCATATTATCAATTTCTCAATAAGTAGTGGCATATTTCCCAGCCATCTCAATAAAGCTATTGTCATACCCATATTCAAGAAGAATGACTTGAACGAAATCGCCAACTATAGACCAATTTCCATCCTCAGTGTCTTTGCCAAGGTCTTCGAGAGGATTGTGCTGGACAGGATGATGAATTTCCTCGATAAGCATCATGTACTTGACACCGCACAACATGGTTTTCGGAAGGGCCGCTCAACTGAATCCGGAGCTCCCTGCGTTTATGAATGCCTTGATAGTGGATTGTTTGTCGCGGGATTGTTTTTTGACATGTCACGGGCATTCGACAGTCTATCCTTCCCATTTTTAATCGAAAAATGCTAGAGTATGGGTTTTAGAGGAGGGTTTTTGAGATGGATTTCCAGCTATCTTGAGGGCAGAACTATGATCGTCAGAGTTGACAACTCATTTTCGGATGAACATGAAGTGAATTTGGGTGTCCCTCAGGGTTCAGTCCTGGGGCCGTTCCTATTCTTACTTTTCATAAACGATCTACCATGCAACTTAAAAAAGATGATGATCGCTGCAACATCCCGCCACGATCTTCTTCGTCTTTTGAACATGATCAGAATACTACTGTTCGCCGAGGACACCTCAGCATTAGTTACTGCGCGGAGCTTTGACGAGTCAGAGGATATGTCACCTTTTAGTCCAGTGCTTTGTTGATTGGTGTCGCTCTAATTCAATAATGATTTATATTGCTAAAACTGAATGCGTTCATTTTGCTCTAAGATCCAGCGAACACAAATTGGTTGTACGCTATTTGGACGAGGTTATTTCATCTGCGGACCATACCAAGTTCCTGGGTGTCCACATCGATTCCAACTTGAAGTTGAGCACTCATATCGATTCTGTCTGTAAAAAACTCAATGGCTCTTACTTTGCTTTAAGTAGAGTACGGAATTCACTTCCTTTGCGGTCCGTCCTCAACATATACTACAGTTTGGTGTACAGTCACCTATCATACAACATCCTACTGTGGGGTAATTCATCGGACGTTGGCAGAGTTTTTGTTATACAGAAGAGGATCTTCCGTATGATATTTAATGTTGAGCCTAGGTCCTCCTGTAGACCGGTTTTCATTGAAAATGGCCTCCTCACACTGGCCACGATTTTCATTCTCAAATGTTTGATATATACCGAAGAAAACGAAAATAAGTTCACCAAACTTTCTAGCTTTCATAGCTACAGTACAAGAAACGAAGGATTGTTGTGTGTACCAAAACATAATTCCTCTAGACTCGAATGTTCACCAATGTATCACTGTATCAAACTTTTAAATCACTTACCTAAATCATTGCAAAGGCTTAAGTTGAATGAATTCAAAAAAGCAGTTAAAGTTATTTTAGTTAGTATATGTTATTATTCTGTTGTTTTTCTGATTCTTGTGAGTATTTTTTCTATTTCGATTTTGTTTTTTCTCTGACTTGTCTTATACATGTATTTGTCTGACAGGATTAATAAAGTATGACTTTAGCCTTGCGGCTTTCACACTCCTCTCTAGAGGAAAATTCACTCATCCCAGATATCTCAGATATCAAAAGGATTAAGCCCTTTCCAGGTTTTCGGGCTCGTGGTGGTGGTCGGGTCCGCGTCGCTCCTCGCCTCCCTGCTGTAGGTTGGGTTCCTGCTCCACCCGCACATCCTGTCGGAGCATACGGTGTTCCTCTGCATTCCCCATGTATTTGCGTACAGTTCATATCTTTCAGCTTCCACTGTCTTCTGGTTTGTTCCTCGAGATCTCTGTATTTTGAAATTTTTCAGGGATTCAGGGCCATGCAGAACCATAGAGGGCTCAGCGAGTCTCCTTGGAAAATTCCGCGTCTTATTGGAATAGGTCCTGTTGTAATGGAGCAATCTGCTGCTTTCATTTGAAGACTAGTACGCCAGGTTGACATGGCGTTTTTCAGGAACTTAAAAATATTGGGATCCACCTTGTAAATCTTCAAGATCGTCAAGAGCCATTCGTGGGGTATAGAATCGAATGCTTTTTTGTAGTCTATGTACGCAGCGTAAAGATTCCTCCGCCTGGAGAACGCTTGATTGCAGATAACTGAATCAATTATTAGCTGTTCTTTGCACCCTCGGCTGTCTTTGGTACATCCATTCTGTTGCATGGCGATGATGTTATTCCTTTCGCAATGGTTGTGAATTCGATTTGAAATGCACGATGTGATTAATTTGTAGATCGTTGGAAGACATGTGATTGGTCGGTATTTGGATGGGTCTTCTGTATTCCTTTGGTCTTTAGGTAGCAGGTACGTTGTGCCATGTGTAAGGAATATTGGCATTCTTTCAGGATTTTCAATGACATCAATTATTGTGGGGGTCAATTTGTCATGCATGATCCAAAGTTTTTTGATCCAGAAGTTCTGTAATCCATCAGGCCCAGGTGCTTTCCAGTTGTGTAGTCCTCTGATAGCTGATTTTACTTCCTCAATTGTGATCTTGTCATGCTGCATCGGCTTATATTTTATAGCTTAAGATTTTTCATCTTCAATCCATCCGGTATCTCCATTTAACTGAGGTTTCGTTGATAATTGTTCGGTCCAGAATTGTTCTATGGCTTCCTTTAGTGGTAAATTTCCATTTTCTACATCAGACGATGTGAGTGACCGGTAGAAAGTTTCTTCCGACTTTTCGAATGAATTATTATTTCTTTTCCGGCTATAATTGCTTTTATATCTCTTCAGGCGTTCTGCATACAGACTTAACTTTTGCTTCAGTGTGTCGAGGCAGTGGTGAGCTGTAGCATTCTCCGTCTCTCGTTCTGTGTGTGTTCTGTTTCTATCCATGATTTCTTTGGCAGCTTTCACAACCTTTCTTCCGCGATTCCCGTTCAAGTACTCCATCTGTCGTCCATTGTCTCTTCTTAGTCTCTCTGTTTTGTGTTGAAGACGTTTCTGCCATGGTGGCGCATGTAATTTGTGTAATTTTATACCATCGTTGTTCGTTCGGCGAATTTTTGCCCCTATGGTTTTAGCCGTCGTTAGCGCTGCACAGTAAAAAACTAGATGAAGATATTCCAATGAACTTCCATTCTGTACTCAGGTAAAACGTCCTTATTCAAGATGTCGATTATGAGTGACAGTTTCTTGGATGTATTGAGTCGGGGAGGTGTTATTCGATGAAGAGGATCTATTCCTCCCCAAAGTATCTCCTCATCTCAGAGTCAACTTGTCGGTGGAGCTCATTCCTATCGTCCTGGTGTTCAGGCTCATTTGCTTTGCAAGATGGACTTTCAGTATCAATGTCTTCTGGGTGTTGTTGTCCAGGTATGTGAATTTCATCAGAGTTGTTTGTGTTATTCTCTATTGCTAGCGAATGCTGAAGTTCTCGTTTAATTGCGTCGATTCGGGCCGTTGGTATTAGTTCATTTCTCAGAATTACGCGGTACTGGTCTGTCACTCGTTGTTCAGTGACATTGAGATTTGGGTAGGCGTTGCAGAATTCCTCATGGAGCCTCTTCCTATAGTTGTTCGTGTTCTGCCCTAGTCCCGTGATGGAGTTATATATGCGCACAATAGTTTCATTCATGGCCGTTGTCCACTCCATGCGCTTTCTAACTAACTCCGCTTGGGTGAGCACTGGCTGAATATCCTGCGCAGCACCTTCAGCGGTTCGAGTCGGCAATTGAATTAGACTCGTTAGTTGCTGTTGTTGCTTTGGAGCTGTAGCTTCTTTTGCAGCAGGAGCCCGCTTTCTCAACATCCTTCCACCGACGTCCCGCATGCTGTCATGTCCAGCGCCGGCTCCAGACATGCCCTGACGATCCCCAGGCAGCGACTTGTTTCCGAGGCTTCTCGTTATCACCATTTCCATGGGTTTGTGCTCCCCTTTCTCGGTTTGGGTGAGGGGTAGAGAAACGGGAGCAGAAAGATCACCCCCATAAAGGATGTAAAAGAGAGCGGATGAAGGAATGGGACTGCGGACAGCAGGCGTAGCTGGCTGCACCGTCTACGTCGTTACGATGGCTACTCGGCAGGCCATCTACTAGATAGCTGCCAGGCAGGCCAGACATAAATTATTATTATTATTATGTGTACTGTCTTAGTGACCTTACAAATAAAAAGCGCGATATAAGCTTTGGTTTCTATTGAACATATATATATATATATATATATATATATATATATATATATATATATATATATATATATATTGGAATACTTATTTGCCGGAGAAAACAGGGAGAAATATTTGGGAACCTGGCAATTGTCGTTTGGGCAATTAGTAGTTAGTCGTCATTTACATCTATATTTCGAAACTGATTGCGTTTCTTCTTCAGGATGCTAAAATATACATAATAAACGTGGTTACAAAACATACAAAATAAACATTAAAACTTACATCCGACAAGTGTACTATAAAACTAACAAGGAGAGCATCAGGAAGTTATACGATCACATTTAAAACATTATTTTTCTCTGCTTAACAATGAAACAGAAACGAGCTGGTGTGGAGTCAAATCACTTCTTATAGGTTACTGTCACAAAATAAGGTGAAACACAGAAAAGTAACAAGATCAAGTAATGACATCCACTGTATTGTTATCGTCACGACATCGGTCTAGGGATAACAGGTAACTATACACAACACTCAGATTCTTCAGGTCAGTCTTTTTATTAATATTATTTGTGTTCTCGTTGATGAAACACATTTCTAGAAAAGTTCTTTTGTTGTAATTTGAACTTGTGCTTAGTATTTCGACGTCATCATATAGGAAAGTATGGCCAAGTAAGGACGAGTGGCTTGCCAATGCACACCTTTCCGGTCGCAGTCTAGCATCACTCCTGTGGAGGGCGATGCGTTTTCTTAGGCATTGGGCTGTTTGGCCAATATACACCGAGTTACAACCTCCACAATGTGGAGGTTGTAACTCGGTGTATATTGGCCAAACAGCCCAATGCCTAAGAAAACGCATCGCCCTCCACAGGAGTGATGCTAGACTGCGACCGGAAAGGTGTGCATTGGCAAGCCACTCGTCCTTACTTGGCCATACTTTCCTATATGATGACGTCGAAATACTAAGCACAAGTTCAAATTACAACAAAAGAACTTTTCTAGAAATGTGTTTCATCAACGAGAACACAAATAATATTAATAAAAAGACTGACCTGAAGAATCTGAGTGTTGTGTATAGTTACCTGTTATCCCTAGACCGATGTCGTGACGATAACAATACAGTGGATGTCATTACTTGATCTTGTTACTTTTCTGTGTTTCACCTTATTTTGTGACAGTAACCTATAAGAAGTGATTTGACTCCACACCAGCTCGTTTCTGTTTCATTGTTAAGCAGAGAAAAATAATGTTTTAAATGTGATCGTATAACTTCCTGATGCTCTCCTTGTTAGTTTTATAGTACACTTGTCGGATGTAAGTTTTAATGTTTATTTTGTATGTTTTGTAACCACGTTTATTATGTATATTTTAGCATCCTGAAGAAGAAACGCAATCAGTTTCGAAATATAGATGTAAATGACGACTAACTACTAATTGCCCAAACGACAATTGCCAGGTTCCCAAATATTTCTCCCTGTTTTCTCCGGCAAATAAGTATTCCAATATATATATATATATATATATATATATATATATATATATATATATATATATATATATATATATATATATATATATATATATATATATATATATATATATGTTCAATAGAAACCAAAGCTTATATCGCGCTTTTTATTTGTAAGGTCACTAAGACAGTACACATAATAATAATAATAATTTATGTCTGGCCTGCCTGGCAGCTATCTAGTAGATGGCCTGCCGAGTAGCCATCGTAACGACGTAGACGGTGCAGCCAGCTACGCCTGCTGTCCGCAGTCCCATTCCTTCATCCGCTCTCTTTTACATCCTTTATGGGGGTGATCTTTCTGCTCCCGTTTCTCTACCCCTCACCCAAACCGAGAAAGGGGAGCACAAACCCATGGAAATGGTGATAACGAGAAGCCTCGGAAACAAGTCGCTGCCTGGGGATCGTCAGGGCATGTCTGGAGCCGGCGCTGGACATGACAGCATATATATATATATATATATATATATATATATATATATAAAGTGTTATAAAGTGTTAATACCACCTCCGAAATAGTAACTCGTTTAACGCTCTCACCTCATATATATCGCTGTCACCTCCGAAATCGGAGGTGACAACGTTTTGCCTTGTTTTTTGGCTTGTTAGATTCAGGAGGCTTCAGGGATCAACATATCAAAAAATCGTTTTGAGGTCACAACGCACCCCGTTTATGTACTGAACAATCTTTTAGTTCGAGTGTATATCACTGGCGCTAGTGTGCTGAGCTGTATATCGAAGAATTGCTGTGGGGGACTCTTTGCTCGTTAGCACCTCCGAAAATGGCAACGTTGTATTTTCAAAGCAGATGTACACAGGCGGAATATAAGTATACGGATGAATTAACTGTAGAGAGGCGCAGCGCGCTATCTCCTCCATAATTGCAATCCAGGCGGCATATCTCAACGATTTTTTATCGCATTTATCTGTAGGGGAAAGAATCACGTGAAAGAACACCAATCTTGGCTCTCTCGAATGGAATTATGACTGTTTATATCTCATCGTGTGTATCTATGCATCCGTTGAACTTCTTTCATCTCAAGCTAAATATTCAGATGTAAATGGTGATGAATATTCAAAGACAATGAGCCATTCCGAAAATTTTCATTTCAGAATCAAGAGAAAAAATGCTACAAATTTTACAATATCACAGAAATGAACAACGTCGGCTAAACCGAATGTTGGACATTGTTGTGTTATTTCAAATGGAACGCCCTATATATTTTTCTTGAATCGGATTGCTCAATGATTTTGAGGAATCCTTCGCTCAGAAACATCTGTTTTATTATCGATTATGTTTAATTATTGGATTTTCCCGAAAATTTGAATAGCTTGTACCATCTCTCTGGTTTAAAATACTGGAACTTACAATCTGCACTCAACTAGTAGAATACCTTCTAAAAGAAAAGATCCTTTTACCCACACAACATGGTTATGTAAGAGGTAGATCAACTCAGACAGCAGTGTTTGAGTTCATTTCAGGAATCCTTAATGCCTTGGAGGATTCTAATATAACAGTGGGTCTAATGCTGGATCTATCAAAGGCATTCGATACTCTGTCCCACGACCTTATACTCCATAAACTTTCTGCATATGGCATAAACAAGCTAGACTGGTTTCAATCATATTTAGCAAACCGCAGGCAGAGAGTGGTGATCTCTCAGAACGGAAAAACAACAGTTTCGGAAGAATAACTCACAGAGTTCCGCAGGGTAGCATATTGGGCCCTATCATTTTTATCATTTTTCTAAATGACCTAAGTACCATATTCGATGAAACCATGGTTAGGACAGTGAATTATGCAGATGACACAAACTTCACTGTATTGGCCAAGCACGATTTAGAGTTGAGTTTACCATTTCACACTCAACTCTAACTCTAAATCGTGCTAGCCAGTGGTTTGAAGTAAACGGTTTGTGCATGAATTCTATTCAGGACAGCTCATTCCGGTCCCCAAGTGCCTACCAGCATTTCACTGTCTAACTCCACATTAGAACTGACTAAATCTTGTCGCTTCCTAGGCCTCACTATTGAGGTAACCCTTGATTGGGGAGAGCACATTTCCAACCTTTGCAATCAACTGGGTACCATCTGCTACACTTTGGGAGTCCTCAATAAATATCTGGACATAACCTCACTAAGAACAATATACCAGGCAGTGTTTAGGTATGGCATCATGTTCTATGGTAGTTCATACAACCTACATAGAGTGCTGAAAATGAAGAAGAGAGCCTTCAGAATGATCTGGAGGATGAGGAGGACGGAATCATGCAGGGGAGTCTTCAGAAGGAATGGTCTTTTGACTGCTCCTGCTGTACACATCCAAGAAAGCCTGATATTTACATTCAAGAACTAGCACTACTTCCAAGAGAAAACAGTAAGTAATTACAATACGAGGACAACTGCACTAAAATATCCAAGACACAGATTAAGCCTCACTGAAAAGGGACCTGAATATAGATATATTCGTTATTACAATAAGATAGCTCACAAACTAAGAGGAGAATGGACTCTACAACAGTTCAAGAAATTCATCTTCAAACTCCTACTTGAAATCGAACCCTACAGTGTGGAAGACTTTATGGAACACAGACTATAAAGCAGAAAATGACCCTGTTTCACTTCAAGTGTTCAATGTCATGTGTACACTTTACCTGAAATAAAGCACATTATTTATTTATTTATTTATTTATTTATTTGAATTTTTTAGTGATGTATCATAAAGAAAATTACAAATTATATCGAAACAAGTAAGATTTCATGAAGAATTATCCAAAACAGATTTGCATTTTTCGATAGATCATACAGGATGTAAGGGAAAAAATAAACAAAATTGAAGTCTTTTGAAGGCCTCGAGTCAATATATTTTGAAATTGCAACCATATTTTTGTCAAGACATGATGAATCTACAAAATAATAATAATAATATAGATACATACTCGGATACATATGATTGATTGGTAATTCCCAAAAGCTATGATGAACAGGGGACACTATGATGAAAGGAGAAAGACAAAAGTTAATTTAAGTATTTTCGCATGAAGTTTTATTATTCAAAATAAATGATGATTCTTATAATTAGCAAATCAGGTGCAATTAAAATTTTTGTTTTGGTCTTCGAAAATAACACATATTGATTAAACTTCTACTATCCAAAATGAATAGGTACATAGATAAAATGTATCTATATACAGGATATCTGTAATCAAATGCGAAGGACTAAGGGAGATGATTCCTTAATGAAAATAAGCGGGGCTAGTTCCTATAAATTTTTTTCCAAATAGACAGCTCTTCCAAGATGCAGCCTTGGAAGGCGATGACGAGTCTACAGTTTTTAATTTTTTTTTACAGGTTCTGAAAAACACTGAGTCATAAAACTATACATATTATGAAGCACTGAGTAGATTGGTACCAGTTTCAACTTCGGCAAGCTCGCAGTTTAGGCGGTAAATTGCTATCGATTTTTTCAATGTGTCTCTCCCTTAAATTCAAAAATTTCTGTGAAAATGTTGAAATTTGAGTTATTATGCTATTGTCATTGAAGTATACGAAACTATCAGGTCGGGGGATCGAAGATTTCGGGCCGATTCACATGAAAAAAAAACATAATAAAATGAATTTCGTGAATACCGAGGCTGAAAACCACTATTCTCCGCTATGAAAATTTAATATCATTCCAATAATATACCGAGTTAATTAATGCTACGTTGCTATTACTATAAGGCCCGGTTGTTCAGTTCAGGATAAGGCCGAGATTTAAGATGATCCTAGATTAACCTGACAGAACTGAACTGAAATGTCAAAATCAATTTAGGATAAACTTTAATCCCGAACTGAACAACTGGGCCTATTCATGTAGAGTTTCGGATTTTGCGAGAATCTACTGCTTTTTCTTCAAAACAACAACTGCGCTGAAGGAAATGTGATTGACTGTTATCTATATCATTTACATCATTATTTGCCGAACTTCAAAGTTCTGAATGAATTAAAATCTAAACTTGAAAATATACGAGATAATTTTCGCAAGAATTTCAATGAAATCTGAAAATTTTCATCATTCTGGAGCATTCTGGACATCAATAATTCTCGAATCATCCATGGAATAAATTCAATTTTATCCAATATAACACGCAAAACGAAATGTTATTCGAACTCGGCATCTTGAGCAATTCGTTCCTAAAAAGCCCGAATCAGGTAGAAAATTTTGAACCCTTCATATCGGCGTTAACACGTGTTTTGCAGTAAACAGATGCCGATTTCGTTTTCAACGGGCCATGTAACTAGGGCGGCGTTGGGTGAAAGGATGAAAGGTTCTTACAACAAGAAGAATTTGAATTTTCATATGACGGTGAGGGCATTTGTTTTAAAATTTTCAGAGTACAAGAAGTATACAGGGTGTTTCACGAGTAAACAGACAAATGGAAACCGTGAAAAGAGGGCATTGAGCTGAGTTCAGAATCATACCATATACAGGGTGTTCCAAAACTAGTGAATCAAACGTCACACCACGATAGAGTAAACCAAATATTATCGAATGACACCAACATTAGTTCGACGAAAATGTACCGTTTCCAAGATAATCAGAATTTTATTAAAATACATAAAGTTGCCGATTTTCGAACTATTTTTCTTAATAACAGGGCCAGTTTGTGAAAAAGGATATCGATTTAAAATTATATTGAAGTAATATTATTGTATCATCTCCCCTAATTGAAATTATTTTAAGTAGTTAATCGATAACCATAACCTAAGTAAATGTAAATTAAAACAATTGTTTTTTCTACATGATTTTTAATACTCAGAATAAACAGGGGTGATAATATGGGAGAAAAACGCTATCCTCAATAACAAATTGGCCTTGTGACTGAAAAAATAGTTCGAAAATCGGCAACTTTAGGTTTTTTTAGAAACGGTACATTTTCGCTCAACTAATGTTGGTGTCATTCGATAGTATTTGATCTACTCTATCGTGGTGTGACGTTTGATTCAATAGTTTTGGGGCACCCTATATATAGGTTTCTTCGAGGTTTTTTGAAATTTCTCGAATTTCCGTTTGGCTATAACTCCTGAAATTCTGATCAAGTCGACTGAAAATTTATATTTAGCCTTGAGTTGTTAATTTCATTGAAACAGAGCATTAAAATTCGACAAAAATCTGGACCGGGCTCAGTGAGGCTTTACTTAACTTCAAACTCATAAAAACACCATGTATGTAGTTTTTTAATCATAATTTCAACTTTTTTGTTATCTGCATTATTATTGTCTCAAAATGAATTGATTTTTGGGTTGCCCCACCTGTTGATCATGTTCTAGAAATAATTGTTTTGGTCAGACGCCTCTAAGGAATAGAGCACTTCATGAAAATGTATTTAGAAATCCATAATTGATTTTTTTTTCAAAGAATATTCTGTTGAATGTGTTCAACAATTATACCATATTCGGTCTTCAAAATACTCTTTCACAAGGATAAAATGTTTCAGAATTGATAATATCCAAATATGGATGGAAAAACTACGCTATCTTGAAACTGAAATTTAAAACTTGATATTCAGAATGAATCTATTTTTCTATGGACAACTAGTTGTGTGAATAAAAACAAAGAAAGAAATCGCGGGGTGTCAGATCGGGAGATCTAGCAGTCCAATATTGGGGTCCTACCCTTCTAATAAAATGACCTGAAATACTGATAAATACTTTTGCTGGTGCATAAATATCATCAATGTTTCAATAACAAATTGTAATAAGACCAGAACAATCCATAGATTTCCATAGATACAATAATGACTATAACGGAATCAGTGAAAAATTCGAAAGTGCATTTATCATACTTATCCGAAGTGCCAATCATTACCTTCACTAAAAGACCAAATGAGGTGAAAATCAGTTCGGAAAATTACTTCAGTTCCACGTTGTCCATAAAAAGCGATTCATTCGGAAGACATCGAATTATAATTATTATTTTCATGATCATGATAGCGTAGTTTTTCATTTCTATTTTTGTTCATTATCAATAATAAAGCTTATTATCACTGTTAATGACTTATCTGAATAACCAGATATGCTATAAATATCAAAAACAAATGCAAGACATATATTGAGAACGAAAAAATTCAGTTGAACATTTCCAATTCCATTTTTAGATTTCCTCAGTTGATTGGCGATCATATTCATCCCATTAATAAATGTGAAGTAAAAGTCAATATGCAGCGCTGTTCTTTCCAGACATTTCACGATCAAACAATTATTCATTAGAAAAAATCTGAAAAGGCATACCAAAGTTTCATTGATTTTGAGAAAATCAATGAAGATACCTGAAAAATTCAAAATTATGACGAGAAAAACTACAAACAGAGTGTTTTGCATGAGTTTAAATTTGAATATATCCTCAATGAGTCCGGTCCTGTGTTCGTCAACTTTTAATGTTCTGTTTTATTGAAACTTAGAAGTTTAAGCGGATAATGAATTTTTCGCCGAATCCAACTAAAAGATTTGGAGTTATAGCCGAACACAAATTAGGGAAATTTGAATAAACTCCTCTCTATATCGGAAACGGAATGCCTAAGACACACATATGAGGTGTTTTTGAACTAAGCTCAATGCCCTCTATTCGCGGTTTTCGTTTGTCCGTTTTCTTGTGAAACACCCTGTGTACTGAAAAATTTCAAAAGACTCCTCGAGCAATTAAGAAATGCCATTAAATCAAGGACTTTCTTTTGAACCGCTATGATGAAAAATGTCAATATCCAGTTATTATTATTATTTGGGGTGATTCATCGAAAATCCCCAATATCTCGAAAACCAAGGCACTTTTGCCAAACGTAAAATATATTTTTCTACAAGCGTGCGCGTTCAACTCTTTTCCCGCACGCATTCCAAGTTGCAAAGAGTCACTTTCCCAAAACGTGCGGGAAAAACGCCTGCTATTTCTTTCCCGCACGCATTTGCGTGCGGGAATGGATTAGCAGGGGTTTTTCCCGCACGCAAATATTATAGAGTAAATTAAATTCTATCATGTTTCTATGCATAGAACGTCAACGATGAGAAACCCATAGTTATGACATGCAGAATTACGTCTGTCATTATATATGAATTCATCAAATGAGATATGATCTGTTTCGTGAAATGGATATATTTATATATTTCAAGCGCTTGTAGAAAAAATATTGTTCCTAACTCTTGCGGAAAGTGTCTTGCCCGCACGAAACTTGCCGTTGAATTCAACATTCTCGTAATTATCCGTTCATTTCTTCAAGAGATACCCATTCCCTACCACCTATGAGTATTCAATTCAATGCTAACACTGCATCAAATGCATTTCATCTTCGGGTTGATTTTTTTGAATTCTACAACTGATGTAACGTCTTCAGCCAAAGAAAATAAACAACAGTAACTCTCCTCAAGCTACTGATTACTTCTATTTTCCATGTAAATAAATAGATTTGGTATGTTTTCAATCAATTTGTATAAATGTCAATTATGTTCGTTACATATTTTCGACGCAATATTTTCCGAAGTGATTTGACATTGTGATGAAATACATAATTACTGAGAGTCTCACGTAGAACGGACTACGTAGCACTGATTTAAAACTCAAAAATGTTTTGACAAGCGTCTTAACCCAACATTTTCGTACCATACAGAGTGAAAGGTATTCAATTTCCATGGCCAATCCTGTGCTAAAATGAAAGTGAATGAAGTATAGAAGCTGAAAGTAAAACGTATATCTTTGTTGATTCATTCGGGAAAAACATTTCAATGGAGTTCCTCATGTCGTGAATATAATGCCCAAAATTTAGATAACTATTTCATACCAAAACAAATTCGGTAAAATTGCCTTTGGAATTAATCTTATATGTAACGAAAACTTTCATTGTCATGTATCATTCATTTTAGGACCTATACGGTATTAAACTCCCCTATCGGACGAAGTATCGTAGACATAGCATACTTATTCAAAACTGTTGATATTCATGAAGAAAAGATAATAATTTCTGTCCAAATTCATTTACTCCGAATCCTTATCAATCAATTATTAGCGTATGAAGTTTATTGATATCAGTATCGTTCTCGAACTATTTACAGGTTTCAGTATGTGTGAATGAATCGGAAGAGCAGCTGTATTCTGTATATGAGTAGAATTCAAGCTGCCCTACTTTCTGTCCTCCTGAAATCTGGCAACGTTGCGGGAGGTGAGAGCGCACTACTAATAAGAAATATATGCGGAGGTAGTAAGGTCTGATTCGTTTAAAGAAAAATTTTTCAATGAAAATCTTTTCCCCTCTTTAGGTACCCCTGTTATTCACCTTCCCCTCTACATATATAAGCAAAAATTATTCCAATTAAAAAACTCCTTCACCCGGAGGTCAGGTCGCCCAATGAACTTAACGGAGGTAACAACGAACTACGGGTTCATATATATATATATATATATATATATATATATATATATATATATATATATATATATATATATATATATATATATATATATATATATATATATATATATATATATATATATATATATATATATATATATATATATATATATATATATATATATATATATATATATATATATATATATATATATATATATATATATATATATATATATATATATATATATATATATATATATATATATATATATTTGAACTAGCTAGCTCTTGTTATTTTTTAATAATTATATTCATGATTTTTAATGAAAACAATGCAATATAATATTTACAATGGTGTAAAAGATTCCGATCGCTTAGATCTTTTGGCTTCTCTGCTGTAGGACGACTCCGGTATTTCTCTAACGATGGACCAACAATAATCAGCAAGCATAGAGGGTTCCCCTTTGCCTTCGTAGCGTTTTTCGAATGACGCGTTGTCCTGATGGAATCGCTCTCCATGCTCGTCCCTTACGGCTCCCATATTTTGTGGAAAGAAATTAATATGTGATTGCAAAAAGTGTATTTTTAAGGGAATGTTGCATCCCATTTTTTGATATGCCTGTATTATCGTTTTGACGATATTTACATATTGCGGAGATTTGTGATTGCCAAGAAAATTTTTGGTCACTTCTACAAAGGACAACCAGACTGAACTTGTTTCAATAGTTTATTTTATAAAGTATCGTAAGGAACAGAAGTGCGAACATGGAGAATTCGCGCATGTCTTTTATTTTGATAACGGGAGCTTAACAAACGTACTATCATTTTTGTAATGAGGTGAGGGATACCTAACAAAAAAAATATTAATCTCTTAGGTGGGAGAACCCTTGTTGAATAGTGTAATTAGGTTTGTTATTGAATCGAAAACATTTAACAAAACTGTTTATAACTGGCTATATTTAGCGTAAACCTCGAATAATCCAATATTTTGATCTTAAAAAGGCTGAAGTTGTTTGCGGACCTGTATGTAACAATTTCACATGTTCTGCTTCTATTAAAAGTCTAACGATATGATGCTTGGCTGGTAAAAGAATAGGAAATTTTCTTTTATAATCAAGATTCGCATTAGATAAGCGACTATTCAATCTCAATAATCCATTTTCATTTATTATTGAACTCAAATTAATAAGGTAACCTCCCTTCAAATTTTTATTCGATTTTAACATATTTGATTCCTCTAAAAAAACTTCCTCTTGTACCAGTTTCCATAATTTTGTTCTGGCCTCATCTAATTCCTTCACTGTCAATAGTCCCGTTTTTCTATTGTTTTTATGTGTACTATTATAAATGAACCTCAAACAAAGTCCAAAAATTCTCAGTAAATGAGAAAATTTCGAGAAATTCGCGTAAGGGAAAAATTCAATTCTTTGCTTCACCACACAAGAATTTTTTTTCAGTTCCTGTAAAAGTTCTTCATCTTTTGTAATTGAAACATTCTTCAGACATCTTTGTATCGATTGAAAAAGTATCAGGGCCGTACCACCAAATTTTAGAATTAATCAAATCATGAGCTTTTAAACCTCTGGTTAAGTGATCAGCAGGGTTATTTCGAGAATCTATGTGCGACCAAGAACACCTCGCCGTCATCTCCTGAATCTCAGAAACGCTATTTGACACAAATGTTGTCCAACGTGATGGACAAGACTGCAACCAGCACAAAACAATTTTACAATCAGAATACAGAAAAATTTTCTGAAATCGTACATTACTTATACCTTGCAATCTATTGATTAGCCTTGCCAATAGTAAAGCTTCACAAAGCTCTAATCGCGTGAGAGAGACGACCTTCAAAGGGGCCACTCTTGTTTTAGAACAGAGTAAATTACATGAATTCGATCCATCCTCGTAAAAAACTCTAACATAAACACATGCTCCATAAGCTCGCTTAGAAGCGTCGGAATAACCCTCTAACTGCAAATACTTCAGACTGCTATCCTGTAATACGCATCGACTGACCGATACATCAGACAAATTTTTTAAATCCGTTGAAAATTGAATCCATTTTTCCGAAATATTTTTTGGTAATGGTGAATCCCACTCTAATTTGAGATTCCAAATTTCCTGCATTAGTAATTTCGCATTTATTATTACCGGACCAATGATTCCTAACGGATCATATATTTGCGCAATTTTCGACAAAACATTTCTCTACGTCACTGGTTCTTAACCGGTGGTCCGCGGACCACTGGTGGTCCCTGGAAGCACCCGAAGTGGTCCGCGAAGCCATCCGACAGGACATAGGGTTGAACCAGACTGAAGAGCACTTATTGATAACAATTATTTTATATTAGTTTTCTAGAAAAATGCCACCAAAACGAAAGTATGACGGCTATTATATTGAACTGGGTTTCTTCAATAGAAAAAATGGGGAGACTAGACCCCAATGCTCCCTCTTTTCATCGACATATTTATGCTAGCAGGGGTTTTCGATTCTACTGATAATTAAAAACAAGCATCGAAATCGGTTGGGTGCCAGTGCCGACATGCCAGTTTGGCATTAAGTACCTAGCACTGAACCAAGGATTCATAAATTGGTGAAGAGTATGCAGTGAAAAAAATCGCATTGAAATAATAAATTTTCTGTATATTTATCTGTTTGAAAATGCAAATATAAAATACTGTTGGGTTGGCTCTGAATGATTGTTGGCGTGTTTCGTTCATTCAAATTTATAACTACAACAACCTTGTTTATTCATTTACAAAAATTGACATTTACGTACTTAGGCCCGTTTGCACCAATCCCCCTTAAAATGCGTACTTAACTAAGCCTAGTTTGAAGTTAATGAACGCTTAATTTTATTGTCAGTTGCACGATTGCGGCTTAACAGAATCTTAAGTAAGAGACCCTTAAGTTTTCATATCTAGTGATATTTCAGTATTTTATTTTGGTGCAACTTCATTCTAGTCTAATAAAGCCTTTTCATTAGTTGGCCGGTTGTCGATGATCGTTGTCATTTCATCAACCTAAATTTATTGTCCTGTCAGTCAGTGTCGAGTAAACTATTATATTATTATCAAAGAGTGACAACTTTCTGTTGCTGAATTAGCATTATGATTGATAATGAAATGGATTGTCAAATAAAAGGTACTTGACGTTATTAGAAAAACCACAGCAGTTCTGCAGCCAGTTTATTAGTTCAACAAATGATTTTAGGTTAGAATCCCGCACTTAAATACCTGTGGTCATTACAGGAGCGCTTAAATTTAAGGCTGGCTTTAGTCATTTAAACGTCACTTTACAATTGGTGCACCGTAATTTAAGTTAAGGGTTCATTTTAAGGGACACTTAACACTAAGTGCGTTTGGTGCAAACGGGTCTTAATATTACCTCCGAACAGTTGGTGGTCCGTGACAAGACAACAATTTTGTCAAATGGTCCCTGATCACTAAAAGGTTAAGAACCACTGCTCTACGTATTGACCTTGTCGAAATTCAACATTGGGAAAGAAACTTTAAATAAATCCTTTTTGGTGTTCCAACAAATATCTAAAACTTTGTTGGAAAACAATTCATCAGAAAAAGGTATATTTTCTGTTTCTGAATGAATATCGTCACATTCAAAATTCAACACATTAGAATGCCACTTATGGAGAGAAAATCGCGCTGAGCCCATAGAAATCATAATATATATACTCAAAGATTATAGAGTAGAAAGATAGGAAACGAAGCGACTAGAGTGATGTGAGTGCCATCTGTGTTTCAAATGTGTTTTTAAGGCCCTAAGACTGGTTAAAATTTTAATTCGAGGGACATATGAAATTTTGCGAGATGTCAGAGTCAAATGGCCATTTTGATCAAACCGGTTTTGAATGTTTTGATTCTCGTATCCATAGACAACCTCGTATCGCTTTTTGTTTTTCAAGCCCGTTCTAGTTGCTGATTATTGAAATTTGTGTCTAATTTCTTGGCGAAAACCTCAGAGTATCGTTCGAAAATTATTGTATGGTGAAAAACTGTGGATTAAATAAAACGAATTTTACTAAGGAAACTGGGAATGTAAGTATTAAAACTGGTAACATGTGACTCGGTCATTCATTGATTTTTGTTTTCAGTGCTACGAAGTGGATAAAATTTTCAGGGCGTAGAGGCCTGCAAACACTACTGACTACACCATGTGCAATGAACATTTTACTGCAAGTCGATTGAGAACTGTTCATCCACGTAAATTGTTGTATGCAGGAAGCATCCCTCGCATGAAGAGCTCATTTAGGGGAAATTATGACTTTTATACGTCCATTCAAAGATTCTCAATTGCCTTCAATATATTCAGAAATGCAAAAGTTTTATGGATTTCGATTTGGGAATCGGGTGATTGTCAAATTGTCGTTTGGAAAGTCAAAGTTTTATGAAACCTTCTGTGAGTGTTTTATTCATTCGTCAATCAATTTGTATATTGTGCCATAAAGAGACCATACCATGAAGAAATCATAAAAAAGCATGAAGAAATTATACTGACGGGCTTGAATACAAGGCTTGTATACCTCTGTAAGGTTTTTTTCAATTGTGGTTCTGAAAATTTTGTAAATAATATGTAAGTAACGGAAATATGTATCCTCTGACGGTAAATTGAATATTGGTTCATATCAATTTCTGATATAAATTGTAAAAATTCAACTCAGTTTATTAATTCGAAACTTTTTCACAGAAAAACACCTTTCACGTAACTATAGCAGATAACCATGTACTCTTGTCTCCTAGTCAAAGCTCTATTCGTTGTCCATAATTTCAAATTTTTGTAAATTTTTTATAGATTGCAAATAAAAATTTATCACATCCAACAGCGTATTTCATTGATACCAATCGATTCCAAACAATGTTCAGATGAAAACTAACATCCTGGTCACAAAACAAAACCATCCTTTTGTTTTGTCGCTCAGGACGTTTGTTTTCTGGTCTCAACAACGTCAATATTGAAATTGAATACAAGGAATAGAATTCGAATTTCGCGCCCCTCAATTATAAAAGAGAAAACTGTTATTAAACAGTTTTTCTGTATTGATAATACGTTTTCAGCGCCATCTCATTGTCAAATGTGTTTTCACTGGCCAAAATGTAGTCGGTTTTTAGTACTAGCGATATGAGGGCGTTTCCTATCTTTCTACTCTATAATCTTTGTATATACTTACTCTACAATGCTAATCCAGTAGTAAGAAATGCGGCGAAAAATTGACAGTTGTCAATTAAAGCGTGACAGTAACTTGTCAGCATATATCTATTAAATTCTATATCGATAATGAGGCAGAGAAAAGTGAAGCCAGCCTGTAGGGGGAATCGACTTCTGCGCATGTGCAGAAATATTAAAAATAATCTTTCTGATACATGGTTTAATGAACTGACAGGAATGAAATGATTTTACTTCACAACCATTCGAATATTTTCGACCTTAACCTAACAATATGTTGATATTGGTTTGAATCAGGTTCAAACTCAGGTTTACATTATGTAGTACTGTATTTTATCGTTTTATTTCTAATAATTAGAAATCAAAATTCATGAAACTTCATCATATTGCAACACTAGACGCTCGGATTCATAACAAAAGTGAAATATGATGTGTTTTTCACAGAAAACCTGAGGAGTGAGGAGATTAATAGAAGTGATGTTGAATCAACAAAATTATAGGATTTTGAATACATTTTTCTAGGTTGTTTACTATCGTTTATTTTCTGCATTGTTTCTAGATAAGTCTGTTCTTGTCTTGAAATTCAGTTGGCAGTTGAGGTAATAAATCTAGTTCAATTTATGATTTTTTTTTCAGCACCGAAGAGTGAAACATCTAAATCGACATCTATATCTACAGGGTCTTTCACGAGGAACCTCACCCATATTTATACGGGAAACTACTAAACGTATTTTCATGAAATTCAGCACTTATAAGTATTTCACGATGCTGATGAAATCTAAAATATTTTCAAGGCATGCGCACCTCCGGTTTTTCCAGAAATGACGTCAACTTCCGTTTTTCAAATTAAAACACCATTTTTTTATTGCAGAAATAGATTTCTTAGAAAATTTCAAGTTATTTCGATGTAACATTTTTCAGTTTTGGTTGGAAAATTCTCTCTGAGCGGGAAAATTCGAAAAAAAAATCGAAAATAGAGCTCCGCTGAAAAAAGAATAACTTCGAGGTTTTTGAGTGGAAAATTTTCATTTTTGGGATTTTTCAAGATGTACGATTGATGTATCCACTTTGAAAATCGAAATCGCGATTCATGATACAGGAGGTGAAAAAATCGCTTTCAAAGTTAGGGATGACAAAATCGTGAAAAATCAATTTTTTCAAATTAGAACCCCATTTTTTTATGGCAGATATTGAATCTACGTTAAAAAATAATGTGAGTGTATGCATCACACCCTTGCCCTAAAATGGATATTTTCTGAGTTATTCACAAAAAACTGTTTTTCGTCTTGAATTTTCAGCTATTTCTTTTCCCTTCACGCCAAAAAGATGAAATTTGTATAGTTGTATGCTGCCTATAGCTTTTATAGGTTAAGCTCTTCTTTGGTTACATTTAAATCCTTAACTGATCTCTCGGTCTTCGGTGGTAGGTTCTTGACCTTCTAGCTTCTTCCGTTGGGTCGTAGTCGACTAATCTTCGTAGTTCCTCATTTGGATGTTGTTTGGCTTTGTCGAATATCCGTTTCGCCTTTCTCTTCATAAATTCTGTAACTGGTTCCCATTCCGAGTCCTTGTAGATTTGTTTGTTCCTAACAAACCAGGGTACGTCCATCGCCATTCTAAGGAGTTTATTCTCAGTGGCCTGTATTCTCTTGATGTGGGTCTTGGCTGCGAAGCCCCATGCCGCCGATCCATATGTGAGTTGTGGTTGCGCAATAGTTTTAATCATCGTCAACTTGATGTTCTTATTCATATGACTTCTTCTGCCTATGAGTGGATAAAGTTTACTCATTGCGGCTTTTGTTTTATCAACAGCACATTTGATGTGGTTTTTCCATGTAAGTCCTCTGTCAAGCGTCACTCCTAGGTATGTTGCTTCATTTTTCCATTCAACCTCTTCTCCATCAACTTCAAGGTTTTCTTCCATCCTCAATCTTCTCTTTTGCAGTAATATTGCTTGAGTCTTTCTTTCATTGATTTGGATTTTCCATTTGATGCACCATTTGAGTAATTCATCTATGGCTTCCTGCAGTCTCCGGTGTATGATCTCTGGGCGTCGATGTCTGAACGCTATTCCTGTGTCATCTGCGTACAAGGTGAGCATATTTCTAGCATTCTTCGGGATATCATAAACGTATATTACGTAAAGCAGAGGTCCAAGTATCGATCATTGAGGCACTCCCGCTTCCAATTGTCTGGTTTGCGAGGTTGCTCCATCTATCTTCACATAAAAGTTTCTATTCCTCAGATAGTTCCTTATCATCTTGCATAGCTTGGTCGAATATCCTGCTTTTTTCATCTTGTAGATTAGGCCTTCGTGCCATACTCTATCAAAAGCTCTCTCGATATCCATCAGAACTAATCCTGTGGCCTGTTTGGTCTGCATTCCTTCGGTGACGTATTCTATGAGCCGTAGTAATTGGAGTTCAGTCCAGTGTTCTCGTCGAAATCCAAATTGTTCGGGTGGAATTATCTTCAACATTTCTGTTTCCTCATTCAGCCTTTTGGCGATAACCCTCTCGACGACTTTTCCTAGTGCTGATAGTAGGCTGATTGGTCTATAATTTTGAGGAAATTTCCGTTCCTTTCCAGGCTTGTTGAAAACTATCATTTCTGCAGTTTTCCATCTCTTTGGGTAGTATTCGGTCCTCATCACTCCGTTTGTTATATTCGTCAAGGCTGCTATTCCTTTTCTAGGCAATTTCTTCAACATATAATTCGTTATCCTATCTTCTCCCGGTGCTTTCCGGTTTTTCAGTTTCATTATGATCTCTTTGATTTCTGTTGGTGAAGCCGGTTTTGGAATGATTTCGGTTTCCGGTGGTTCCATCATCAGTTCTTCGTTTGCCTCCACTTCTTCTTCTAGATCTTCATTGTAATCATCATTTCTGTAATTTATTCTGGCTTCTCTCTCAATTGAGTCGGCAAGTGCTTCGGCTTTTTCAAGTCTCGTATATACCATTCCGTTTGCTCCATGCTGTGGAGGTATAACTGTCTGTTCTCGTCGTAAGCGTTTTTGCATTTTCCAAGCCGAGTGATCTATTATATTCAGTTCCCTTAATCTCTGGTGCCATCTGTTATTACGCAGTTCTGTTAAAGCATTTTTCAATATCTGACTATGCTTATTCAGTTTCTTCTTGTCTTCTTCTCTTTTTGTTTTTCTGTAGATTTTTCTGAGTCTTCTGTTCTTCTTTATAAGTTCCTTTATATCTCTTCCCGTATCTCCATGTGAGTGTTTCGGAATTGGTTTCCTTATTCTCTTGGTGCTTTCTTCATAGGCCTCTTTTATTTGATTTTCCAATTTTTCAACTGCTTCATCTGATTCATCCCGGGTGTTTATTTTAGGAATTTCCGTGATTTTCTCCTGAAGTAAATTCTTATATTTCTCCCAGTCTGTGCGATCCTTGGTTTGTGTCTCTTTTTCGTTTCTTGGGCCATGTCCCACTATGAATTCTATGGGATTGTGGTCTGAAGTTCCGTCTTCTATTGTATCAATGCTGATTTCTTCAGTGATGTCTTTCATTACGACAATGTCCAGTACATCGGGTAGTCCATTTACTCTTGGTATGTAGGTCGGTATATCAGGTCCTATCACAACTGCAATAAGTTTTTCAGCATAAATCTTCAGTCTTCTCCCGTTGGTATTTTCCACCCTACTGTTCCATTCCTGCGATTTGCAGTTAAGATCACCAATTATGATTTTCGGGTGTCTTCCTTCTAGTAGCATTTTTAGATCCTCTTCCAGCATGTCCTTATCCGGTGATTTATAAGTCGAAATAATCTTCACTTGTCCTCGATTGGTATTCACAATAATCGATATTGCTTCTACTTCTTGACCATTGAATATTTGGTCGAAATGGTGATCCATATTCCTTCTAGCCAGTATAGCAACGCCACCTGTGCTGTTAGGTCTATCATTTCTGTAGATATCGTAATTGGGAAATGCTATCCGAACGTTGGGGTTAAGTCTTGTTTCTTGGAGAGCTATGACATCCGGTCTCTTCTCGTCAATCAGTTCTTCGAATTCTGATCTGCGGGCTCTCAATCCTTCGACGTTCCAAGAAATGATTATGAGATTGTTCTTTATCGTCGCATCAGCCATTAAATATTCTTAATAATTTGCTGCATCTTCTTCTCAATCTCTTTCTCCAGATTCTGCATCATCGTGCTGAGGAGGTTTTTCGTGAACTTATCCAGTTCCTCAGTGATTCCAGAAATTCCTATTCTGGTTTCGGCTTTTTTGACGGTTTTTGCCTTTTCCGTCTTTTTCTCTGGTTTCTTCGTCTCTTTGACTGCTTTGGTTGCAGTTTCCTGGGGTTTCTTCACTTCCGAAGAGTTTTGGGCTGGCTTCGGAGTATTTTGTGTTGGCCTCGAGCTGGTTTGGTTTGATCTTGGCGATCTCTTGGCCTTTTTAATGACCAATTTCCATTCGATACATCCCTTGTAGCTGGCTGGATGTCCTTGCTCTCCACAGAGAACACAAGAAGCATTTCGCTCCTCGTTCTCCCTGGTTAGCTTACACTCCTTGGAGCTGTGATTACCGGAGCATTTCACGCACCCCCATGGAAAAGTGCACTTACTTTGGGCATGACCATTTCGCTGACAGCGATAACATTGTCCAGGCCCGGTCGTCCTTCTCTTAGGTTCAATAACACAGTTCATGTTGTAGAGCCTTCTCACCTCGAAGATACCCTTATTCTGGGTTTTAACCAGCAATAAGCGCATCGGCTTTTTGTTATATTTGAGGTCATCCTTATGACCTCAGCATCGATAATCCCTTGATCCTTGAGGTCGTCAAGGATCGTCGGGATATCTGCGTCCAGCGGTAGGTATCTCACTACCGCGTAGATTTTCTTTTCTTCCTCCCGTTGAAGAGTGTAAAACTCCCTGTTTATTTTATGAAGGAAGTCCGTCATCCTTCTATGATCATCTGCGGTTTGTGGGACGATTCTTATACCGTCCTTTACTGTCGTCGCTCTTTGGTATTTAATACCGTTTCGCATTAACGCGTTGGAAATTGACGTCCATTCGGACGTACCTCTTAGGGTAACTGGGGGGATTTTTTCTTTCCTCTCCACTGGAGTGGTTTTCTGTTGGGCTGGGATTTCCAAGACTCTTTTTTTGTTTGAGTCTTCATTGGACGAGGAGCTATCCTTTCTCACTCTTTTGGCGGGTGGGGAAATTTTGTTTTGAGGGGTTTTGACCACCTCCATCTTCTGTTTTTGAACCGGTAAGGTCACTTCTTGAACATTTTTCGAAACAATGTTCTGTTTGATTGCCTTGGAGTAAGGACTTTCCTTATTTCCCTCCTGCAACTCGAGCCTCTCCCTGAGATTTTTAATCTCAGCAACTAAGCTAGATACGCATCTATCTAGCTCATTCACCCTCGCTTTCAAACTTGCGTTCTCCTCTCTCAAAATATCGTGTTCGGACACGATATTTGCGATTTCTGGCGCGTCTTCTTCCATTACGGAATCGCAGTCCGAATGGTCAGACATTTTAAAATCTGCTTAATAATTACTTTACTACTCAAAGAAATTGGAAATAAAATTTTTCAAGACGAAAAAGAAAAATGTATCTCATGCATAAAAACAAAACGACTCATCAAAAATTCTCTACGCTATGAGAAAAATCAGAAAAAAAAGATACGAAAAATAAGCTCACCTGATGTTTTCTGCAGAACCATCGATCGAAACCTGGACGCCGCAGATGAACACCAACTTTTTTAACGAAATAAAATTCCGATAACACATACACGTATACAACCTACACAAACTTCACAAACGGAATCGAAAATTCCGTAGCTTCGCTAGTGTAAACTTTCACTTCGACTTTCTCTTCCGCTTTCTCTTTTATAGCACTCGGAGCACTGTAGCACGTCTTCTATTGTCAAGCGAATGACTCGAACTGAAAAATGGTGAAAGTTTACTCAATCTGACTCTGTTCTATCCACCATATTGGTCCCAGACTTAGTCACGCCTAGTGGTACCGTTTTTTTCCAGCACTATTGAATCTCATAGCGTCTCCTCTCTATTCTATCTCGATGGTACACGTACACGCAATATTGAGACGGGTATGAAACAGTAATATAAAATGAATTTGATATTATGTCACTTTCGAGTTTACTAAGTAGGGACAATACCATTCCTATTCAGCACTAATTTTTTCACATATAATAGGGTGAACAGTTTTCATGCACTTATTTGGTTTGATCTCTTTTCATTGATTCACCTGAAAGTTGAAAAAAACGGATACATTCTCGATGAATTTAATATTCATTAACTTTCGCCTCATATGAAATTCTCCTCAAAATTTGTACAAAAATTTGAAATAAATCATCATTCGATTTCATTCAATCATCCAACGTCAACGATGAAAACAACCTAACCAATATCTTGATTGTCATTTTGGATTCCAATTCGCGCATGCGTACAAGTGGATACCTCCCAACGATTTGGCTTCACTTTTTGTCGTAGTCTAGAACGCGTGTTATCAATATTGTTATAATAGATATATGCTTGTCAGATAGTACGTGCAGCAGCGCGGGAAAAAGCTGCGTCACCTCATCAATCTGCGTTTCTATTTGCGCCTGGCCTACCTGTTTGTTTCTTCCATGAACAATTAAGGTTGAAATAATTGCCAGGAAGAATTGAAATAGGTTCTTTATTTTTCAAAAATAAACATCGCGGGCAACGTACAGCAGATTGGAATTGGAATTGTAGTGAGTGAAAATTCTATTGATTTACACATCATGCTTGAAGTGAAAACGAACGTTGTTCAAAATTGAAATGTGAAAATTACGAAAACGAATGGATTGAATGAAAAAAAAATTACATATGCTGAACTCAGAGCAGTAAGAACTTTCAAATGAGTTAAAACTAAGATGTCTAAAACTATGGTGTACTCAGTACTCAATTTTATTTAATTTTTGTCGGGGATATCGGATCAGCGTTATTTTCGCATTTGCGAAAGCTATAAATACCTAGGTGTCATTTTTAATACAGAGAGGACAGATGACGCCGAAGTCAAGTCAAGAATTATTAAGACTAAACGAATAATTAACTCGCTAAATGGCATTCTATGGAGCACAGAGATAGGAAAGCAGAGGAAAATGAGAATATATGATACCCTGATTAAGAGTACACTTGTATACGGATCGGAAACTTGGCGGATGAAAGAGCAGATGAGGAGAAGAATAGAGGCTACAGAAATGGACGCAATAAGATGGGCATCAAGAACATCAAGACGGGAGAGGGTGCCCAATGAGATAATAAAGGAGAATATGGGAGTAAAGGAAACGGTCACAGAATTGATAGAGCGGAAGCAGCTAGTGTGGTACGGACATGTCCAAAGGATGGCAGAGCATAGATTACCAAAGAAAGTGATGAGATGGATTCCGCCAGAACATAGAAAGAGAGGAAGACCGAAGAAAACATGGATTGAGGGTGTGAGAAAATCAATGAGTGAGAGGGGACTGGATGATGAAGCCTGCAACGATAGAAGGCACTGGCAAATGGGTATCGGACAACGTCGTAGGACGTTCTAACCCGAATATATATACAGGGTGTTTCATCATAAACTGGACAAACTCATATGGCGTGTAGAGAACATCGGGAGAATCATTTTTTTCTTATGAAATATTTCCCGTTTTCGAAGCATAAGGGAGATACACGGTATTTAATGTCATTTTCGAGCGTTATTATATTGAGTGTGGTCGGTTATGTATAAGACTGGAAGTAATGGTTTCTTGTCATATCGTAGTATTTTTGGATGCTTCATTCAGAAATGGTGTAGAGCACCGAAAAAAAAATTACAAAATGGCGGAAAACCTGCAATGTTCGTGATTTTTTTTTTCGGTTGCCAAATTGATTTTCATTTCCTAAATTAACACAATTTTTAAAGGATATCTGTGAAAAAATTTTTTCAGAAATCGAACACAACTTTTTTTTTACATGTCTACAGCGAAAAAAAAATTTCACTCGAAATTGATGAAATTTTTCACGATTGTACTTACTTTCATACCTAACACGAATATCAAAACAGAATCGAAAAATATCAAACTGTTTCGTTTTTACAGCCATTCAAATGTCCCGTTCGAATATCTGAAATAATAAAAAAAACATGACACAGCTTGTGTTCTTAGGCCCATAATTTTTGAATTTGTATGTCGAAACATTTCAGATTGCAAAATGAATTTAAAAAAAATCAGTGAAACTTCATTGAGAGTCGAACTCCCTGCTCTGTGTTAAGTACCTATTAAAATAAATGTGGAATCTGAATTCAGACTGTTCAAAGGTTTTTAATTTTCGTTGCCAAGCAATGGCAGCTCATAGAATTTGACAGAGTATTTGAATTTAACTGAATATAATATTGCAACTATCTTGAAACCAATTTATGCAGTTTGAGTAGAAATTGGCGGCTAATACTTCCCAGATGTTAATGGCATGGCATTATTGCGGAAATTTCTACGAATAATTCCACAATTTCACAAACGCAACAAAAAAAACCTATTAGTATAAAATTTATTCATAATTCGTTCTCAAAAATATTGCCATTTTTCAGGATACACTTTCTCGCCCTTTTCGCCACACTTTCCACCGCTGAACGAACCATTTCCCGGTTTCGGCGAATCTCTTCGGCGGCTGATTCGATTCTTTGAATCAGTTCTTCTCTCGAAGTCACTGGAGCTCGCTTATCATAAACAAGACTCTTCATATGACCCCAGAAATAAAAATCCATAGGTGTAAGATCTGGAGAACGAAGAGGCCATGCGACAGGTCCCAATCGGCCGATCCATCGGCGAGGGTATTGAGAGTCTAAAAATTCTCGTACACTCCTCACTGTGTGAGCAGGGCAACCATCATGCTGGTACCATATTCCTTGAAAGTGACTCAAAGGAATATCTTCCAATAGATCGGGCAGAGTTTCCCTCAAAAATTGATTATAGCCATTTCCAGTCAATGTTTCAGGAAGAATGTACGGTCCTATAATGAATCCATCCTTCATTTCCGCCCAAACATTGACAGAAAATCTCTTCTGGCTATTTTTGCTACTGTTGCATGTGGATTTTCCCTTTGCCATATTATATTATTTTTTTGTTGAAGAAACCATCTCTGTGGAATGTTGTTTCATCCGTAAACAGTATGAGACGTAGGAAATTCCTATTCTCACGTGTCCTTCTTAAAATAAATTCACAGAATTCTTTCCTCTTCTCAAAATCACCTTCTTCTAAGGTTTGACATGAATGGAAATGGAACGGATGGTAGCGATTTCTTTTCAAAACTCTCCATACAGTGGATTTACTCTTATTCACACTTGGATGATTTGTTAGAGTTCTCGTTGATACCATCGGATTTTCACTCACTAAATCCAGGATACGTTCTTCGTTATTTCGGATTGTTTCCTTCTTCTTGCGGTGAAGAATACCTTCTTCACGTAATTTACGCACTGTTTCTATGAAAGTTTCAAAATTAGGAACGTTTCGGCTTGGAAATCTGCGAGCGTAAATTTCCCTTGCTTTTCTCCCTGAGGAATTCGCTTCATAATAAGCCTGAACCATATCATTTTTTTCTAAAAGTGAATATTTCATTTTCGTTTGCATACAAATCGTTTCAATATACTCGAATTATTCAGTAAAATTCAAATACCCTGTCAAATTCTATCAGCTACTGTTGCTCGGCAACGAAAATTAATATGTATACTCAGAACCTTAGAACAGACTCATATTTCACATTAATACTTAACTCAGAGTAGGGAGTTCGACTCTCAATGAAGTTTCACTGATTTTTTTAAATTCATTTTGCAATCTGGAATGTTTCGACATACAAATTCAAAAATTATGGGCCTAAGAACACAAGCTGTGTCATGTTTTTTTATTATTTCAGATATTCGAACGGGACATTTGAATGGCTGTAAAAACGAAACCGTTTGATATTTTTCGATTCTGTTTTGATATTCGTGTTAGGTATGAAAGTAAGTACAATCGTGAAAAATTTCATCAATTTCGAGTGAAATTTTTTTTTCGCTGTAGACATGTAAAAAAAAAGTTGTGTTGGATTTCTGAAAAAATTTTTTCACAGATATCCTTTAAAAATTGTGTTAATTTAGGAAATGAAAATCAATTTGGCAACCGAAAAAAAAAATCACGAACATTGCAGGTTTTCCGCCATTTTGTAATTTTTTTTTCGGTGCTCTACACCATTTCTGAATGAAGCATCCAAAAATACTACGATATGACAAGAAACCATTACTTCCAGTCTTATACATAACCGACCACACTCAATATAATAACGCTCGAAAATGACATTAAACACCGTGTATCTCCCTTATGCTTCGAAAACGGGAAATATTTCATAAGAAAAAAATGATTCTCCCGATGTTCTCTACACGTCATATGACTTTGTCCAGTTTATGATAAAACACCCTGTATATATATCGGATCAGTTTCATTTTTCCCCTTTGTCTCTCTTAACGATAGAAGTTAACCTTTTTTGTTTTTATAGGAGAATATTTGGTGTTTAAGTTTGATTAACATAAAATTTGGTGATAGGAGTCCATAGTTTTCGAGTCATTCTAAATCATCCTCAGGCCTTAGTACATACTTTACTTGATAATTTTTTCAATGAAAAGACAAGTTTTGAATTTTTGAACCGACTTAGATTTGTACTTTATATTTGTACCAAAACTCGGTACAAAAAGCAACATATTCAGATTCATGAACATAACATAACAGTTAAAGTACATATATTCCAAAGAGAATTTCATGGTGTAGTTGTATAATATTTTTGTTATACCATCTTTTTTTCAGATATGTAACGTTCTGCAAACAACAGTGACGTATTCAATTCTACAATCGAGTACTATAGAGGGAATTGAAGTATTCGCTCAGAAATTCAAGGATTTCTTCAATAAAATTTCGAGTCAGAAATACGATGCCTTGAATCACAGACTTCCATATTTCGATAAGGATTATGCTGAATATAGGCAGAATGTTGTTGATACCGAATGGGAATTGGAAGAATTCGTTGGAGCATCTCTCTCAAGACTACAGGATGTTCATAACGTATTACGACTTTTGAGAAGGTAATTAGTAGATCTTTTATGTTCAATCAAATGACGAATTTAGTGTTTCCAAGTGTGTCAGCACTGTATGGAATACTTTTTATCACTTGTTTCACTTCAAGATAGCAGAAAGAAGAATGAGTCGATATTCCATTATGGAGTGCGAGATTGGTTTCGAAATGAAAAATTGTAGTCTGACTCCACTTTAATTCATTCACGTGGAACATGTTTCGAATGTATATATAGGGTGCGAAAATAATTTAACATAAGTAATTTTTCAATGGGGATGCACTTGAAACAAATTATTTTCTCACTCATGCCCCATAGCCAAGGAAGGGTGAAATCGACAACCAGTTTATATTTTCTACCACAACTTTTCAAAAGCTTGCTGATAATCATAAAAAATTGTGTATGGAAAAATATTCACTTGAAAAAAATTATTGTATATTGAGTTTAATGGTTGTATTCTGGTTTTCATCTGTAAGTTACAAATCTGTAGCGTACGATCGATCTGTCAGCGTCCGATTAACAAATTCGTAAATAATGCAATTCTGGAAATGTTCCTGTAACTATCTTCTTTGCAGTGTTACGTTTGAACTTCTTAATGAACTTTTTAGGGTTTTCACTCCCAATCTCCGAAACAAAATCAATTAAAAATGAAATCGACGATTTGCTCCTGTGTAAATTCTTGCACTAATTTGTCAGGAGCAAATTTACTAGAAAAAATTGTTGCCTGACAATGAACTGAAAATAAATAACGCGTTGAAATTATAATTTTAAGTGGTAACGTTTCGGTGTCTATATCAGACTCCTTCATCAGACGAAAAATCTATTCTCGAAAATCTTCTGAATTGTGGCTTTTGTTTGACATTAATTGTCAATACATAGAAATAGAGACTACAGAAAAACGTTGATTCATTCAATTTTGAAATTAACGGATCACAGCTCCTTCTTTAGTAAATTGATCCAAATATGATGCATTCCTACCGAACAATTTGCCAAATTATTATCTTGATCTATTTCTATGTATTGACAATTAATGTCAAACAAAAGCCACAATTCAGAAGATTTTTTTCGAGAATAGATTTTTCGTCTGATGAAGGAGTCTGATATAGACTCCGAAACGTTACCACTTAAAATTATAATTTCAACGTTATTTATTTTCAGTTCATTGTCAGGCAACAATTTTTACTAGTTAATTTGCTCCTGATAAATTAGTGCTAGAATTTACGCAGGAGCAAATCGTCGATTTAATTTTTAATTGATTTTGTTTCAGAGATTGGGAGTGAAAACCCTAAAAAGTTTATTAACCCTCTAGTGCCCAAGTTTTTCTGCTTTTTTTATAATTATTTCCGTATAGTTTCAAATTAGCTTATGTAATCTCTATTTTTTCGCAAATAGTTAACTGATTTACATTAACACCTGTTCTCACAAAATGAACCTATACTGAAGGCGGACATGGGCAGAATAATTTTGTATCCACTTATATGCAACCAGTCTCAAGGCGGACTTGGGTATTAGAGGGTTAAGAAATGCAGAATCCTCCCAGAATAAATTTCAATCGTTACGTTTGAACTACTCATCGTAAATAGTTACGGATTCCTGTAAGCTACAGATCACTGAAAACGTCCAGAATTGCAATTTTCCTGTGAGCTTATGAAAAGTTACAAATTGGCTTACAGATGGAAGCAGAATACTACCATAAATCATAGAAATGATATATTTCCTTTCACTCCCTTTCTGAAATTGCTGTCGTTTGTGGGTAGGATTTGTCAGTTTCATCCATGATGCATTTTTTTCTATATTATGATCCGTTTTATTTATTAATCTGCTTGCTTGTATTCTCTTTTACTTCTGGGTTCTTGTTGTTCAGCGTGATTTTTATTGGTAACTCTTTCCTGTTCATTATCCTACCAGTATGGTTTTTGTTTTTGTTTCCATTCACCCAATGCTTCTTTTGCAGCTCCTTTTATAGAGTCTGTTATACAAAGTGTCCCGGAAACCGACGTCAATCCGGCACATGGTGATAGCTCAATTCATTTCTGACCAGAATATCAAAATTTTGTTCTAGTAGAAGTGTCTTGGTTTTCGAGATATTGACAGTTTTGTGAAATTCGTCGAAATCATCACCACATGATGATGTTTGGTTGTTTTTTTTCTATTCGAATATTAAGGAGGAATCAGCCTATTCAACACTGTTCACCGAAAGGACCCAGAACTCTACCTTGTCTGACTTTGCCTACTTCTGAATTGAAATCTCCTGCTAGAATTATTTCCTCTCTATTCAGAAGACCATCCAACACTGCTTGCTTTAGGTCATTCGAAAATTGTTCTTTATTCGCAGCTGGAGTATCCTGGTTAGTGGCACAAATACCAACAATATTTGTTGCTCTTCCTTGAATGGTTAATTAATTCGGGCTGAAAAAACGGGCATTAGCCCGATATCAAAGCCCACTTAGTGACTCTCAGCTACGATTTCGTTTTCACCAACGTTTAGGAGACTCTTTAACGCTAAGGGTCATTTGTAATAATAAAGAACCGAAAGACGATCTGTATCACTCCGTATCTCGATCAATGGAAAAGCGGCTTTCCACTGCACAAGGGGTGATTATTTTTAGATGTTACAACACAAAAAATTACCCTCTGAAAGGGAAAAATGTAGATTCGGCCCGTCGCGCGAAGGAAAGGTCTTTGATGTTATTTCTATAATTTTTATTTTTCTGGGGAGGCAGCTCAAATGAAACTAATGTATAAAATTTACAAATCAATCTATTAAAAAAAATTACACCTACATTTTTGTAACCAACATAAATCTTCAATTTCTTAAAATCATGCAAGGAGCGTAAAACAATATTTTCGTCGACAAAAAACTTGGATTGAATTCTATTTCTAAACTTATCGTTCAACAACAACAAAAATATATTCAATGAATTTAGAGGAAAATTCAGGACTGTGTTCAGTCCTTTCTCTGTGAGAAAAGCAAATCTGAACAAAATTGGAAATTTATACCTTTTTCTGCAATCGTCGTTCGCCTGATGATACTGATGGAATATTTTTTTCGAGCACTAGACTTTCCACGCACAAAACGGCGAATTCTTTACACTGCTTAACCGAAGTTCCCGCACTTTTCCGTCGCAATCAATAAGCGCTTATTCATTCCGAACCTATCCTACTATAATGCTCGTTAGCCTGCTCATAACCAAGATTTGTACGATCTTTACCGCGAATAACAAATTATTCCGCCTAGAAATCACTCTAACTTCAATACGAAACTCTCTTACGATATTCGCTGAAAAGCTCATACCCGTCTCCTCTTCCTAACTCTGAAAATACTTCATAATTTCCGAACTGCCGAATCTAGTCTCGGACCTCCGAATCTACTCTCTTACTTCAACTTTTGACTCCCGACTTCCGACTTTCTTACTTCCGTCTTCCCGACTTTCTTCCCTTTTTGTTTTTGGTGTAGCAGGGGGAAAATCTGCACGTCAGACGAACCACCCTCTCCTGAGGAGGAACAAGTGTGGGGATTCTCACTCTCCTGAGCTCGAGACCCACTAAAAACCCTTAACTGCTTCTTGAATATTGGTTCCGGGCATTTGTCTATAAACCGTTCATCTCTTAGTCGGCTTTCTTCTCGCACACTATCGTGCTGGGATTTATTATTTATTATTATCTACTGGATATCACTTTATTGGATTTTTCAATAAGTGTTCTTATTTTAATCTCTTCATAATTGATCTTTTGGTCTCCTTCGGTAAATTCGCATTCTCCTTTTGTCTTCCTCTTGGTCGTAGTTTACTAGTCTCCTGAGTTCTTGATTCGGATGGTTTTTCGCTGTTTCGAATAATTTCTCTGCTTTTCTGTTCATGAATTCCGTTATGGTTTCCCATTTTAGGTCCCTATAAATCTGTCTATTCCTGACAAACCAAGGTGCATCTATTTCACATCGTAGCAGCTTGTTTTCAGTGGCCTGAATTCTTTGGATATGGCTCCTTGCCGCGAAACCCCAGGCAACTGATTCATAAGTCAGTTGAGGCCTAGCAACGGCTTTGATTATTATCTTCAATTTTGTCTCTTTCGACATGTGGCTTCTTCTTTCTATTAGAGGGTAGAGTCTATTCATCGCCGCTTTCGATCTGTCGATTGCTTATTTGATATGACTTATACAAGTAAGTCCTTTGTCAAGCGTTATTCCTCAATATTTGGCTTCATTTTTCTAGTCGATTTCTTCGCCGTCAACTTCTAGATTCATTGAGGGTCGCAGTCTTTTCTTCTGTAGTAATATTACTGGGTTCTTTTGTCCATTCAGCTTGATTTTCCACTTTATGCACCAGTCATTTGTTTAGTCAATCGTTTGTTGTAGAACTCGTTCTATTACTTCTGGGTTGCGGTGTCGAGTAACTATGCCTGTGTCGTCAGCATATAACGTTAGCATGGTTCTTCGATTTTTCGGAATATCGTGAATGTATATCTTGTACCGAAATGACCCTTGCACATTTTGATCGAATATTCATCACATCTCATCTTATATATTAATACTTCATGCCATACTCTGTCGAATGCTCTGGCGACGTCTAGTAAAACAAGACCTGTAACCTTTGGAGTCCCTCTGTAATGTATTCTTTGAGCCTAAATAATTGTTGCTCTGTTGAATGCTCTCTTCTGAATCCGAACTGTTCTGGTGGTATTAGTTTCAGATTTTCGGTTTCCTCATTGAGCCTCGTGGCTATAATTCTTTCTACTACTTTTCCTAACGCCGACAGTAGGCTTATCGGTCTGTAGTTTCGTGGGAACTTCTTCTCTTTGATAGGTTTATTGAACACTATGAATTCTGCTGTTTTCCATTTTTCTGGGTAGTGTTCTGTCCTCATAATTCCATTCGCGATATTTGTTAGAGCGGCTATGCCTTTTCTAAGTAATTTCTTTAACATAACATTCGTTATTTTATCGCTTCCGGGAACTTTCCTCTTCTTCAAACTTCTAATTATTTCCCTGATTTCATTTGGCGATGTTGGTTTGTCTATTTCGGCAGACGCTGGTAATTCATCCATTTCTTCATCATTTCCTTCAACCAGTTCTTCCAAATCTTCATTATCGTCGTCTATCCTGTAGCTTATTCTTGATTTTCGTTCTATCGAGTCCGCCAATGCATCTGCCTTATCAGTATTGGTATACGCCATTCCCCTTTCCCCGTGTAGGAGTGGAATTTTAGTCTCTTCTCCTCGTAGCCTTTTTTGCATTCTCCATGGTTTCCCATTTTAGGTCCCTATGAATCTCTCTATTCCTGACAAACCAAGGTGCATCTATTGCACATCGTAGCAGCTTGTTTTCAGTGGCCTGAATTCTTTTGATATGGCTCTTTGCCGCGAAACCCCAGGCAACTGATTCTTAAGTCAGTTAAGGCCTAGCAACGGCTTTGATTATATTCAATTTTGTCTCTTTTGACATGTGGCTTCTTCTTTCTATTAGAGGGTAGAGTCTATTTATCGCTGGTTTCGTTTTGTCGATTGCTTGTTCCATATGACTTTTCCAAGTCCTTTAACAAGCTTTATTCCTAAATATTTGGCTTAATTTTTCCGGTCGATTTCTTCACCGTCTTCTTCATTCGTTGTGGGTCGCAGTCTTCTCTTCTGTAGTAATATTGCTTGGCTCTTTTGTCCATTGAGCTTGATTTTCCACTTTATGCACAAGTCATTTGTTTCGTCAATCGTTTCTTGTAGAACTCATTCTATTACTTCTTGGTTGCGGTGTCGAGTTGCTATGCCTGTGTCGTCAGCATATAACATTAGCATGGTTCTTGGATTCTTCGAAATATCGTGAATTTACGAGGCTGGATTGATAAGTACCCGTGTTTGGAAAAAAAACTAAATTTTTTGAAATTTTTCATATTTATTTCTCAACATAGTCTCCTTTTAGCTCGATACACCCAGCCCAGCGATATTCCAACTTTTTCATGCCTTGTAAAAAATATGATTTCTCCAACTCTACAAAATAGGCCTACGTTTCAGCGATGACCTCCTCGTTTGACGTGTACCGCTTTCCGCCGAGCCATTTTTTCATGTTTGGAAACAAAAAGAAGTCACACGGTGCCAGATCTGGTGAATATGGTGGGTGAGGTAGCAATTCGTAGCCCAACTCGACCCATTTTGCAGTGGCGACTGCTGATGAATGAGCTGGTGCGTTGTCGTGGTGGAAAAGCAATTTTGTCTGGTACGGAAGGGTGCGTTTTTCATTGAATGCGGTGTCAAATCGATTCAATAATTCACTGTAGTATTGCCCTGTTATTGTCTTTCCCTTTTCCAAGTAGTCATTGAGGATTATTCCTTGGGAATCCCAAAAAACAGTGACCATAACCTTTCCGGCCGATGGTACCGCTTTCGCCTTCTTCGGAGCACATTCGCCTGGAGAGGTCCACTGCTTCGACTGTTCCTTGGTTTCTGATGTATAGTGGTGGATCCAGGTTTCGTCAACGGTTACGAATCGCCGCAGAAACTGGTTTGGATTCGCCTTAAATAGGTGCAGACAGTCCTTCGAAGTTGTCACACGATTTCGTTTTTGATCCACTGTCACCAAACGGGGAACCCATCTTGCCGATAGCTTCTTCATCTCCAAATGTTGATGTAAAATATTGTGCACGCGTTCGTATGAAATGTCTACCATCTCAGCAATCTTTTCAGTCTCCACTCGGCGATCGGCAAACAGGATATCATGGAATTTAACTACCATATCCTCCGTAGTCACCTCTTTCGGACGTCCTGAGCGGTCCTCGTCGAACACCGATGTTCGGCCCCGTTTCAATTCATTAAACCAATATCTGATGGTCGTCATCGAAGGTGCACGGTCCTCGTAAACAGCTACCAACAGATCTTTGATTTCCTCGCACGCTTTCTCTTCCAAATAAAGGAATCGAATCACTGAACAACATTGCTCTTTATCCATTTTTCAAAATATCACGAAGTTGTTTACTATGAAATGTCGGTAAATAAAAACCACTCGATGAATTGGTGCGAAATTCTGGCAGATGTCGTTCGAAAGATGGTACTAAAAGATAGTGTACAGATTTTTTACCTACAGTTCCCTCTGTTACCAAACACGGGTACTTATCAATCCATCCTCGTATATGTTGTACAGAAGTAGCCCAAGTACTGATCCTTGGGGTACTCCAGCCTCTATATCTCTTGTTGTGGAGCATTCTCCTTTTACTCTCCAGGAATTCACTTATAGTGTATGGCTCTAGTCGTAACAATAGGCTGTAGACCTCTTTTCGAAAACATTTCGTTATCAGTTATCAATTTGACGTGTTTTGGATGGTAGTTCGGGATTTCTTTCTGTCAGGGACAACGAATGTAGAGGGTACAGAAAAAATTGGTTTCGGGTCTTGTATGAATGGATCACTTTTCCTAAATTTGTCGAAAAGGTTTTTATTTTGGAACAGGAACTGCAAACATCTATAGATGTAGATGCCAGAAAGTGTGAGAATGTTATTCTTTCTGAATACGCCACGGCAGGATTCCCGGTACCTCAGACCAAAAAAACCCTAACGACCATCTTCTGGATGTAAAAAACCATTTTCACATGTCGACTATTCCCCCAGAAAATGACACCACAGCTCATCACGGACTGAAAGTTGTATTCAGTTCTTGAACTATTTTGTTCCATCTGCTTATTCTTAGATCTTTCAGGGCATTTTTCAGAACTTTGCTATGGCAGTTGAGTTTCCACGTATTCAGATCATTTTTATTCATGCGATATATTCTTCTGAGTCTTCGATTTTCTCGTATAAGATCTCTTACTTCTTTAGGCGTATCGCCACGCTGATGACTTGATGCTGGTCTCTTCACTCTTCTCGTGCTTTTTTCGTAAGCTTTCAATATAATCTCTTCCAGTTTATCGAACGCACATTCCAGATCCTCTGGTTTGCTTATTGTTGGAATTTCTGTTATTTCCGATTGTATTGAATGGCTGTATTTAGCCCAATTGGTATATTCTCTTATTTCCATCAGTTGTTCTCTTGGTTTTTCTTCAATTGTCAATTCCACGGGATTGTGGTTTGACGTTCCATCTTCAAAAGTTTCGATCGAGAATTCTTGAGTTATATTTTTCAATATTGCGATATCTATTACATTCGGTATTCCTATACCAAAAGCAAGATATGTCGGTAACTTTGGTCCAATCACTATGGCATTTTGTTTTTCGGCGAAATCCTTGAGTTTTTTGCCTTTTCTATTCTCTATTCTGCTGTTCCACAATGGGTATTTACAGTTGAAATCTCGGATGCAGATTTTCGGGTTTGTCCTTTCCAACAT